>NC_053155.1:215137734-215322734 GCF_016835505.1 Polypterus senegalus
GGATGAGATGAGTGGCACCATATAATGCAGAAGGTGGACAGAGACAAAGGACCTAAGTGGTTAATACACCCACAACATGCCCTTAGTAGCAAACAATGGAGGAGAAGTCCAGCAAAGCTAATGAAAACCTTTGTGAGGACGGAGGGTGAAGTCAACTTTTTATTTTTAACCTCTCATCGTTGTGCTTTAGAAAATGTTGCTTGGGGCCTGACTTGACTTTCATTAGTTGACAATTTAATGAGGTTTTTAAATCTTGAACTTGGATTGTAGGCAGGAAGAAATAAATAACTGACCCGGGCAACATGACTGACAGATGAAAACGGCGCAAGCCTGCTAGACCACCCAATGTTTAGGCATGAGTGGGCTCACGTTGATCGATATCGATCCTTGGGCTCAGGGCTGACATTCATCCAGGCCGACGACCACTGCAGCCAAGTGTGGATTAAGGATGTTCAAAGTCTCCACACCAAAACAAGAAAGGGACTCGTGATTGGCCCATTCAGGGGTACTGTATATACCACCTTGTGCCCAGTGCCGTCAGGAGGGACCCACCATGACCCTGAATTATTGTAGGAGTATTAGTGATAGTACTCATATTAGCAGGAGCAGCAGTAATATTGTCACTTGTATGGGGTACAGCTAAATCCTCACTTGCGTATCTCCACTCTCCAGAGCCACAATGAACAACAGTGTATTAAAATACTTTGATTCAACGCAATCAATAAAAAGCACAAATCAGCTTAGCTGATGCGTTCCATCTCTCTGCTCCCATGCCACATGTTCAGTTATACTCCAAGTAATAAGCAGATTTAACAATGCTGCGTTAACACAATGTAATTACCAAGAACGTTAAGAGGCTCTGGGCAGTGTGGTGGTGCCTTGGTGAGCTCTGCTGCCCCACAGGGTTCAAATCCCAGTGTTGTCTCTGAAATTTGCATGTTGTAGTTTTTTTACCATTGTGTTCTGAGTCCCCCCGGCATTCCAAAGACACGTTGGTTATGTTAACTGGTGAGTCTGAATGGAGCCCATATGAAGAAGCGCTCCTGCGTTGCACCTGATGTTGCTTGGATAGACTGTGACCCCCAGGAGCCCTGCCTGGACTAAGCTGCTGAATAAATGAATGAACAAAGCAAGTCTTTGAACTTCATTCAAACTGTGTTTGCAATTCACTCTGGAACTCAAAGCACAGTGTCCATCGATGGTTGGGGGCCTCCGTTTGTGACTTGATTCAGATCACTTTGAGATGAGTGCGGAGTCAACCTCAGTGCTTTTTTTTGCCAAGCAGCCCCTTCACAGTAAAACTGGCTGCAATGTTTTGAAGGGCAAATCATTAGTTTTTTTTTGTTGTTTCTATGCTTAATGTATGCCCCTTCCTGCTTATTTGGTGGGGATGGCATCACATCTTTAAAGGTCAACAAACAGCCAGTGATGGAAGTCGTACTGCTACTTACTCTGATTTATGTTCCCACTTAAGAAAGAAAGAAAGAAAGAAAGAAAGAAAGAACAATCTTGTCTCCGGGGGAAACTTTGCTTTGTGCCATCTTTAAATGATAGATATATAAATACTGCAAGTGTATACTGTACATACACAGAATGATTATAAGAAGAAAAATTCTTTCCTTTCCTGCTGTGTATGCTATAACCGAGCCTGCCCTTTTAATTAGCTTGTTGATTCGGTGGGCCTCTCTTGAAGCGACGTTACCAGCATATGGCAGCTTAGAAAGTCACACTGGCCATCACAGAGTTGTAGAAGATATGAAGGATGTCACTTCCTACATTACAGGAATGCAGACTCCTAAGGAAAAAGGGCCTGCTCTGTCCTTTCTTCTGTAGTTCCTCTGTGTTTTGAGACCACCCCACCCTGTCATTAATGTGGACCACCTCTACTTCCACTTCTTGAACAGTAACTGGACACAGAGGCTCTTTGCTGCAGTGCAAGTTAATACCCAATTCCTTGGTTTTGCTGTTGTTAAGATGCAGACAATGCTCTTTGCACCAAGAGACCATCTTCTCCACCTGACTCGTCTCCTCTGTCTCATCCCCTTTGTCAATTCATCCCATAAGTGCAGAATCATCAGAGAATTTCTTCAAATGACATGACCTGGTGTTAAATTTGTAGTCCTCGGTGTACAGGACTGGTGCTCCAGTGTTGCTCACATACGATTCTTGAGTCTCACAAGCTGCAGTCTGCTCGACAGATAGTCCATTATCCAGGACACCATAGGCTTATCCACATGAATATCTCTTGAGTTTACCCCTTAACAGGAATGGCTGGATGATATTGAAGGCACTGGAGAAATTAAAAAACAGAATCGTCACAATATGCCAGCTTTTTCCAGGTGAGAATAAGCCTTGTGGAGCAGACAGATTATTGCATTACGCCAGCTTTCCCAGGCATTTTCTGTTGTATTTACGTAATCTTAGCCAGCCGGAAGCAGTCGCCAGTGCACTCTCATGTAGACAATCGCCTTATTTGACATACCCAACAACTGAGACCAGCTAGTCTGTCACTGGCAGTGATAAATTGTCATTAGTCAGAGAGGTGGGCTGTGTATGGCAGAGAGCTGGCAACCAATGAATGCTCATCCAGAAATACAATGTGTAGAATGGAGAGAATAAGGAACATGCGTTTTTTGAACCTCACAAACAGAACAGAAGCTCCTCTGTCAGAGGCCTCCTGTTTTGTGTACTAAAACAGAATGAAAAAAACAAAAGCAGGACAGAGACTTCAGGTGAATGTACCCCAGCCATTAACATTTCCACAGCGTTGGCCCCTTCAGGCACCATAGAGCCTGTGAACTTTACAAACAGAAAAGAAGCTCACATGTCTGATATCTCATATTTTACTTTCCGTAACGGAACAGAAAAAAATAAACAAAGGGCAAAGATTGCTGCTGAACTCTCTACAGATGTTAATCCTTCGTCCAATACCAGCTCTGTCAGGCAGCACTCGATTGACCATCAGAAAAAGAGGCCAGCACTGGTGCGCTGGAAGATCGGCACTCAATTGATAAATTAGGCCTTGGCAGTCGTGTAATTTGACATCGACACATCTGACATACACCATGACAAAAAAATCATGTAATGTGACATCGGTTTAAGTGGTACTCCAGGAACTGTCTAAAAGTGCCCAGCCTCACATTTGGCGCTCCAGTTGTGAGTCAGTCACAGCCAGTGTTTATCACTTGAGATTACCCACAAGTGTCAGATCCAGCGCTCTGGGTAGTCCAGGCCTTTGGTCAATCTTCTGCTAGATATGGGATGAACAATCTCTCAAGTCGACATCAGAGTACTCAGTGAGATTTTAGCGGTGATCGGGCACATAACCACCATTTGACTAAGGATCCCTCTCGACAATCACAGCTAGGGAAAATGGAGGATCAAAACTGGATGAGTTCTTCTACATTTCACCACCTCTTACCCCTCAGGTCTACTGGCGTATTAAAGTTGTTGAAATCCAAGAATTCTTTGTTCAGTGGTCCAGCATTTCAGTTAGCAGGTGACACATCTCAACACTCCACTCACGAGAACTTCACTGTGACAGGGTGAGTCAATCTCAGGGTGGGGCTGAGAGTTGTCTTTAGCCCCTCCCACTAAGCTCCTCCCAGCCCTCAGTCTGGCGGCCATTTTCTTATATTCTTAATGTCACAGAAATGAGTGAAGTAAGGAGATTTGTGCTTTGTCACGGCAACATGCAGTATTTGCATTTGTATATAGACACACTTAATAGACACACAAAATTATAATGCTGTAATATTCATGCATCTGTTAGTTATGGTTTTTATACATGCAGAATCTATTTCTTGTGTTTATTTTGCAGTGTAAGTTGAACTATAAAACTTCATTTTCATTACTAATTTTTCTTGCTTATGTGATGCATTACCCATCACACCATTGACGTCACTACACTTTACAAATAAACAAGGCGCTGATCGCGCTTTCAGGTTATCTGTTAGTGGATGCCAAGTCTCAGCTCCTTTAGTCTTTACACTCCAACATCAGATTCGATTTCAACTCTTGTTATGTCCTCTTGATTTGGTGGCCTATTCCCATTCTGTCTCCTGGCTTTTGCCCTGTCCTTTCCCTTTTGAGCCCATCCACTCATCTCCTGGTGTTTCTAGCTCACAGTAATTCTTTGCCACTCAGCATGTCCGTAACAAACAATTTAATTATAATAATAATCATAATAATAATAATATACTTTATTTACAAGTATATAGCACCTTAGTGGCTTTGCTCACTTTCTCCATATCTGTTTATCCCAAGGCCTGACTTCAAGATCTGACCAAAGTTCATGTCAACAGTATGCAAAGATTCAGACAATGTGAAAGGACCAGGTCTGTTTTAGAATGAATGAATGCCTCTGAAGTTCGGCTTTTTTTGCCTCCATAGTCATCCTGGTTGTGCCATTTATAGTATGTCTTTGTCCTGCTCCTCTTCCCAGGCAGTAAAACCAAATTCTGGTGGAGTGATGACAGTGTTGCATGTGACCCTTTACCCGGCCTGACGTCTTCTCCCCTCACAGTCATCTTCAAGGCTCATTTTAACCACAAAAGGTTGAACCCCAGTCCACATAAGAGTGGATCAGCTCTCCTGTCGCCACACACGAAGTCTGATTGAGGACAGTCGGGTTACAGGTGCTTAGTAGTTGTTTTGAATGGAGAGAGAGCCTTTATTTGGTGACAGGTAGCCTCGCGGTTGCCAGCCCAGTTTTTTAGTATCTCGTCCACACCGCCTGACTTTTAATCACGTTTAACCTTAATGGAGTCGCACCCCATTCCTGAATGAGTCCAACCGCTCGCCCAGGTGGGATTGGCTCAGGGTATCAAGGGTCACAATGTGTTAGATGTTTTCTGTGTGTCCTAAAGAAACAAGCAGGCTGACCTGCAACCATTCAGTTGAGCTCTGCACTTGTGGTTCAGGAACTGAACCTGAAGACACAGGCTGGAATGCCCTTAGCAGGTTGTGGTAAGAGTGCGGGCATTGAAAGTCTCCATCTGTACGTCTCCATCCGTCGGTTAAAGGCACCATATAAAAGTTAATAGTCTGCATTTCCAACAAGAGGCAAAACTTTTTTTCTTTTTTGGTCAGGAGTGCCCATATGGCAACAGAAATATAAAACTAAACTTGCCGTGTGTGTTCACGTTCTTTATCTGCTTTGAGCAGACAGCCCAGTCCACCTATATGTCTGCAATTCACACACACGACGGACAGCGTTTTATTCCCCCCATTTACATAATTATCAGCCATCAGCTGTAAAAAAATGGCGCAGATGGGTGAGGAGGTGGGCTGGGGGAACAGATGGCAAAAAGAAGATTTAAGGCCTTTCAAGAAAAGAAGGGGGCAGTGGGAGGAATGGTGCCCAGTGTGAGAACATCCAAGTGAATGTGGGCGAGACTGCGCTGATCAGAGTCTACTGAATGAAGGCCTTGTTCTCACACATTGTCTGTCCTTTCAGCTGGCCAGTGTCCATGTTGTACTTGACTGTAAAAAAATGAAATGAAGTGCACATCACCTCTGTAGAATTGGCACGACAGCCTGAAATGGTGCCACATTCCTTAAGCATTAAAACTAAAGGCAGGTCAAGTGACTTTGTCAGGGCGTAAGTCCACTTGTCTGCTTTGTGTAGCGCCTCAAACAGAATGCATCGTCACAGTCGTTTTTAGCCTTTGATTATTATGGCCATTTTTGGGGCCTTCTCCCCCTTTTCTGTGGGAGTTGTGGTCTTCTCGCTGGCCACAGGGTCCTAGGTGGTCTCTTAGCTTGCTTATATCAGGAAATGGCCCTGTGCACCATGATGACTGACTTCACTAAAACAAGATGGCAAAAGAAATAACTGAGTTTGGGCAGCTCACAGGACATTGTGTCTGTCTGCCCACCAGCTCAGTGTTCACACGCAGATATCCCTTAGTCAGACCCCCAGAGGCAGCTTATGTGATTTTGAAAGTAAGGGAAAGCAAACGTACCCTCAAGATTCATCACTATTATGGACATCTCCCCCATTTCCACTGATAATGTTCCACCAGTCCCAACATGTTGGCCCATCAGAAGACATTACGTTTTCGTCAGCATGGAGGTCCTTCACAGCACAGGTCCTCGCACTCTTCAGTACTCCATCACCGACTCCCAATGAACTCCTGGCGTGTCGCAGGTTCATTATGATCAGGCCTGAAGGACAGCATAATGTAAAGGATTAGGGGTGGCCTGGCAGCAGACCCAGGGGCAGAATGCTGGGCATGCTGGAGGGATCAAATCTTAACAGCAGACTTGTGGGTCTCCCCAGAAGACCTTTTCATCAAATCTTTAGTTCAGCCCAGGTCAGTGGTCTAAGAGCAGTGAGCCATGTACTTAATTTCCTCCACCATTCTTATTGCTGCCTATTCGTTTTACCACATAAAACATCAGTTGCTCACACATATCCTGGTTGCCGCCTTTGGGTGGTCAGTGAAGGGAGTTACTGTGTAGGTAAAAGGCCTGGCTGGACTTGAATTTTCTCAGCTTTAAGCAGAGAGTCCACTTTGGAGTGGTCAGACCTGAGGCACACCTGCCAACCTGTAGACAATCCATCCGTTTTCCTAACCTGCTTATTCAGGGGCTGCTGCTGCATGTCTCAGCAATCGTCGGGAAAACAAGGCGGGAACCACACGTGGACAGGGTGCCAGCTCATCCGAGGGTGAACACAGCCAGACTGGCAGTTCACCTAACCCTCATGTCTTTGGACTGTGGGAGTGAACTGGAGGCACCAAACCTTGATTTGCCCCCTGCATACAGTTTTAGAGACCACAGCCTGTGTCAAGCCATTGCTGGCCAAACTCACATACCCACTTACACTCACTGATGGAAGTTGTGGAAAGTGCATCCTCCATCAGACACTTGTTGGGTCAGGATTTGAACCCAGGGCTCTGAAGCTGGACCCCTGACTTGTGGTGCTGTAAGTTCACACTGTTCTGTACTGTCCTTCACAGGGGTGTCACATGAAGTCATTTGGGACTTTCAGCATCAAGAAGGAAGTCATCCCTGCGCGAGGAGTCACAGGACTCTGAACATTCGAATATCACGACACATCCTTAGGAAGTGATGACACAACCGTCACACTGGAAATCCAGGCACTGAATGGCTGCAGTAGCACCTCCTCCATGATACACCTCTGGGGACGCAGTCATACAACTCTCAAGGTCTACAGATGACCACCTCAACTCAGACATCACTGCACCATAAAAATCATGGAATTCATGTTGGCCATCCTGAATCACAGGCTCTTTATTCAGGCATCTGGTCGTAGAATTTCAACAGGGATGCTGAGAAGCCTGACACCCAAACTATTCGAAACCACCAGAACTGTCTGCCAGTCCTCTGCTCTCTGTATTTTTAGATGTAGCACATTTTGTCACTGTGGAGCTCTTGAGCCAAAACTACAGTACTAGCACCTCTCTCCACTATGGCGGGTCAGTCTGCTGGGTTCAGGAGGTTCCTTCCTAATGTGCTCCTTCCACCTCTCAGTGATATCCCAAACAAGGTCAAAGGTTCCTGCCCTTCCAGAGGACAAGTTCAGTAATGACCTTCCCTCCCTCACTGGTTATCCAGTGGTTTCCTTGAACCTCACAGAATATATCTGAAAGTTCTCCCACCCCCTCCAATGGCTTCACCCGACTCTTCTCTCAGCCAGTGGTTACCTTCTCAGCCTGTTGGTGTCACATTGACAATCTGAGTTTACCTTGGTTGCTAACTTGATAGCTTCCCTCATCAGTGGTGTCCACCAACAGCCCTGCAGAGTGCCATTGAGCAACTGCTTGGGGTTCTTCCATTCATTCTTCATTCCGTTTGGTTAAGTTCTTGATCACCAGTCGATCTCATGTTTACCATCTCATCCCGTTCTCTTCATTTTAGCCTTGAACTGGAGAAGTGAGTTGAAATGTGGATGGAAAGATTTCTATGACCCTTTTTTTGAAGCCTACACTCCCCTGGGAGTCCACGCCAGGCTTCCTTGACCTCTGAATTTTTGTGAAATGTAATCTGTGGGTGACAAGTAGCTGAGGATTTGGTAAGAGCTGCCAAGTTGCTGTTATTTCCCCCTGGTCCTTCATGTTCAATTTTCAAACTTGTGAGTATAAACTGTGAGTGACACAGTGGTTAACACTGCTGCCTTGTGGCTCCTGAGTCCTGGGTTCAAATCGCAGGACCAGTCTGTTGGGGGTTTTGCACATTCTCACAATCTATGCTTTCCTCCCACATCTCCCAGACTGTTTGGTCCCGGGTGTGTGTGTGAGTGAGTGCCCTATAATGGACTGGTATCTCATTCAGGATTGGTTCCTGACAGGACAACCTCAACCTCCCACAATCCAGAATTCGAGTAAATGGGTTTGCAAAACCTAAAACAGTAGGAAGTGGCCCAGCGAACACATCAATGGGTGACAAGGAGTTCACCTAAATATGAAGCCTGGAGAGGCTCCTGCTAAGCCTTGATGACTCACTTGAGTCAGGGGAACGGCAGCTGGGAGGCACGGCCTGGGAGTCAGCACTCTGAAGACACTTGTGAGAAGTCATGCTGAGGTCACGGCACGGTCACTGATAGCAAAACTAAAAACAGAGAGAGAAAGTAAGGCGACCATGGAGGCACAGCTGCCCTTGAACGGTGCGCGGATGTCAACTGCTCTCTCCTCCCTCTTCATCGGTGGTGCCACAGGCCCGAGGCGACTCTCCCTGACATTTATTGGATTGACCGGATGGGTACTTGTCTGATGCTATCAGTCATGTTTCAAATTGTCCCTCCAGCATGAAAAAACTGGAAACAGATGGAGGCCCCCTAGTGATGTTACCACGAGCTCAGAGCAGGGCAGCCAGCCGACCAACCCGCAGGCCGGCCAGGAGAGACTTAAGACAGGAGCCGGGTAAGGAAATGAAAGGAGATGGAACCTCTGGGTGAACTGCAAGAGGTCGCAATCACTCGGCCTGCAGGATATTTAGACAGTGCAGGATCACGGCAAAACAAATATTGGGTTAAAATACCACTAAAAGACGTAAATATGGCAAATCGCCTTCCCTCATTGTATTCCTAAGAACTTCTTGTAAGAGCTTTGAAATACTTCCGTTTATTTTGTCCGGCAATACAAGGAAACCCCCACATATGATAATCCGTTTGACACATCTTGATGTCTAGTCATGTAAGGTTTTGGGGTCCACCCCCCTACCATTTTTGGCATTTTAGACTCGACAACCTCTCATTTTACACCATTTATGGAATATGTCATGTTCAGGAAATTACACCCATATGATAAAAAATAAACCAGTGGGTGTCATCAGCAAAGAAGGACTTGAAGTTGTGCGTCTCACATCAGCCGGCCCCAGGCGTTCACTCCTTAGACACGAGGAGTCAAAGTTACAAACTGAATGAATATAATACGTCTGATATTTGATTCTTTAGCCCCCCATTAGTAACTGGCAGAAGGTTAACAATGTCAAACGTGAGCATGTGGGGTATTGTTTTAGACTATTTTAAGGTCAATGATTATGAATAGGGCGGCACGGTGGCCCAGTGGTAGAGCTGCTGCCTCACAGTTAAGAGACCCGGGTTTGCTTCCCGGGTCCTCCCTGCGTGGAGTTTGCATGTTCTCCCCGCGTACTCCGGTTTCCTCCCACAGTCCAAAGACATGCAGGTTAGGTGTATTGGGGATCCTAAATTGTTGCTAATGTGTGTGTGCCCTGTGGTGGGCTGGCACCTTGCCCGGGGTTTGTCTCCTGCCTTGCACCCTGTGTTGGCTGAGATTGGCTCCAGCAGACCCCTGTGACCCTGTGTTAGGATATAGCGGGTCAGACAATGACTGACTGATTATGAATTATCATTTCCAGTTTTTGATTCTTCACTAGGGATCTGAACCTCTATGGAGGACGCCGACATTTTAATATTTCAATTTTTTGATGCAGCTGTTTATTATGCACTTCTACCTCATAACGTATGTCCTTACATTTCTCACCAACACCCTGCATTATTGCGGCTCATGTTAATTCAGACTTTTCCTGGTCGTGTTCGTCTTATGTGACCTGAGGTTACCATCACTGCCTTAATGCACACTTTGTGCCATTTCTATCTCCGTTTGTAACTTAATTCATTTTTTAATTTGAGAGCACAAGTGGTAATTGTGAGGGATGGCACATGAGTTGGCGCTGCTGCTCTCTAGGCCAGGGTGCCACTTTGCAGACTTGGCCTGGTCACAGTCAGTGTGTCAGTATGAAGGTCGCATGTTCTCCCCACATCCTGTTACTCCCGCAGCTTATGTGTGGCAGTCTACTATGGGTGAGTGTGTCAAACATTAGGCTGGCATCCCAACCAGGATTGGTTCTTACCTAATGTTGCCAGAATTATGATCAGCTCCCATATAATGGTGCAACAAAACAAAAAAAATCATAATTTGGATGTCTAGGTGGTTACATTGGCCTAGTGCTTCCCAGGCCCAGACTGAGGTGCTGCCTATGCTAGTGTGTGGGCTGGGCACAAATGGCTGCATGGTGAAATGGAAATCTTCATTACCAATCAGGCAAAAGGAGAATCCTGCTAGCTTGGGGTTTGGATGGTGACGGCTGATGTTATTTGCACAGTTTCATACACTTGAATTCCATTAAGTTTCAATTTATTCCAACTGACGTGGCATCATGATGCAGTTTAGAATGATGGATGGACATCCCATTCAGGGTTTGTTCCTGCCTTGTACTCAGTGCTACATAGAAGGCCTCTGCATTCGCCATGGCCCTGTAACAGAAGTAGCGACTGCTGAAAATAAATGGATGGACATTTGGACAAAGCTGTGGGCAATGGCAACTTCTTTGTTTTGGCTTCTGTGTAATGAAGCAAATGTGGCCTTCAGATCTGGAGACCATGTCAGTAGCTGCACCAGGCTCTGGGTAAGAGGAATGAAAATGGAAGCCCAAGACAACAGTGAACCTGAAATGGCGGCTGATCCCAGGCACTACAACTGGCACTGCTTTTGAGTCGCCAGGCAGGAGCGCAGCTGGTGATTCCAAAGGATGACACAATCTATCCATTTGATGGACACAGTGAAGCCACTTTTTGGGTTGCTGAGCTCTGGAGCAACGCCAGTCCTGGATGGGATGCCAGCCCATTGCTGGTCACCCAGTCATCATTTAGTCTAAAGTACACGTCTTTGTGTTTAGGATGCCCACTGGAGACAAAGTCACACACACGCACGCACAGAGAGCACGCACTGACCAGGCTGAGGTCACTGGCAGCAGTGTGAACCAGGGTGGCATCTTGTAATTGTGCCCAGTCAGTCCCTAGAGTGTCCTTAATTCCCAGTGTTAGACTGGTGCAACTGGTGCAGTGAGAACTCCAATCTCTGTCTGCATAGACGCCAGGGGGCTTCAAGCAGCTGATCATTCTTCCACACCCTGGTCCTCAATGCTTTATACCTTAGGACTTTCAAACCTGTGGCAACTTCTCCCAGACTTGGCATTACGTTCATTCAGACCTTCTGTTGAAAGATCACATCCCACATGAGTTTGGATGCATCACCAAAAACACAATACTTCTAAAATTGGGACGTGACCTCGTGGGGCTCCCACAGGCACGTCTGCCTCCCTGTTGATGGATTTGGCCTAACGCCAGAGCAGCCATTCAGTGACCTTTGTGAGATTTCAGCCCCGAGGAGCAGAGTGGTGCATTCATCTGCATTAAGTGAGTGAGACCCCGCAGGGCCTTTTACTTCATTCATTCAATGGGGGTCAACGACACAGCAGAAGGGCCGGCCTCAGACACGCTTGCTGTTGGCTGTCCTGGCCTCATGCAGTCGTGTTTTCTCACGGGAGTTGAGGTGATGTGCTCGACTGAGTGGATCTCGTGATGTTCTCACTTTAGAATCAAAGCCGCAGGTGATGTGGACTTGAGCGCATGGTTTTTATTTTATCTTTAGAAAGTGCTGGTTCAGAAAATGGATGGACGGGCAGGCAGATTAAAGGCTGCTGAAGCTTTCCTGTGCATTTGTGAAAGTACCCATCCATTATAAAGAGGGAGCATTGGGGAGGTGGGCAGTGTGTCGTAGCAGTTAAGGCTTTGGACATCTGAATGTGAAGCTGTGGCTTCAAATCCCACTCCTGACACTGTGTGGCCATCAGCGAGTCAGACACGTACCCAATTGTATCTCACAATGCGAGTCGCCAAATCCTAAGTGATAATAATAAGAGTGTTTCCTGTTGCTTTGAATATGTGGAAACGCGTCCGTCGCAAGTTACGAGATCACACACAACCTCATGGGGCCATCTTAGTCATTTTATCATATGTCATTTTATCTTCGTATTTTCCTGTTTTATAAATCACAATTTATTATGGTTCTTACTATAAAAGGCACAGTATGGAATAATTTCAAGATGACGTGAACTTTACAAGCTCCTGTGAGCCGGTCGTTCTAACCACAGAGCCACCATGCAGTCGAGAGTCTAAATTGCATTAAATAAAACAATCAAATAAGAGATGAAACCTGAGCCTGTTTGCCCCAGTGTGATTCGGTGGTCCGCACCCACTAACGTGCTTTCCCAGGTGTTCTCCAGATCAAATAGATAACACTGCGGGGCTGATTGTGGGGGGTCTCGTGGAAGAGCCGGAGACAATGCGATGGTCTCCCTGTAGCGCTTTACTCGTGTGAACTGATCTTAAGAACACTCCGCGCAGTCATTAAGCCGAATTGATGCCCTCGTTCTTTCTCACGGAGCTCTCGGCTGGCATCAGGCAGACCTGGCCTACTCTTCTTTACTTTTCATTTGCTGAACCTGCTTTTTCCACTGGCTTCCCCTGCAGCACGACAAAGGAGTAACAATGAAGGCGAAGGTGGTGAAGCTATTGTGTGTTCCCCAGTGTCAGTCCTGAAAAGGCCTCGAGCCCCCCCTCCGCACTGCCCACCGAGTGTATGCACACAAGACATCGCCGCTACACTGCTGTAAGCCGGCCATTTAGGATTCTTTGTTGTTTGGGATGTCAGGCCCTGAATTCTTATTGATGCTTTTGTCAACTGAAAGAAGCCCAGCGGGTGCTCCTGGTCAGACCATTTTCTGTGACCTCTGGGCTGCTCCAGGACGGGTACGAACAGGCAATGCTGGTTGCCGTGGCGACTAATAAGGTGAGGAACAATCCCATCGCTGCCTGCGCTGTGCCTCAGGACTTTCCCATGCGTTCCTCGCCTTGAGTGCTGCTAACTTTCAGCCTGAGTGAGCAGACAGCACTGGTTTACCTGGCAGCTCACTTGATTAGCTCTCTTTGTACGCCCAAGATGAGGCTAATAGTGATGTAGCTTCAGAAGTCTGGCCAGGGGGTGATCTGTGTCAGTCTGTCTTGATTGTCTTCTAGTTTTCTTCTCAAGGCACAGAGGTTATGTTAACAGTCCATATTATGCACTGGCATCCTGTCCGTGGTTGACTGCTGCCTTTTGGCGATGCTGGCAGGATTGATGTGGCCTCTATGACACTGAATTTGATAAGCGCATGGATGTTGAGTTGGATGTTGAGTAGTGCAATGGTCACACATACAGAGGAGAGTGAAATGTCCGAGCAGCAAACAAAACATCAGCATCCTCCATCCTAAAAAAGAATATACTGTGAGCTGTTAATGTTATCAGAAGACACCTAAGCAGCTATTGCATGAGGAACCTGTGGCAACTTTCATAGCCGAGGTGTCCCAGCCTCTTAAAATGCTTGTTAAGGGTGGCACAGTGAGGGTCCGTAAGACTCGTTTTCATGTAGGAATATTCTATCTCTGTGAACTCGGGACTCAAGCTTCCAGATATTTCACCCAAACTTTGAACCAAGAACTGACTACTATAATAAAGGTACTATATATTCGCCCGACCCGACACAGACTGGACACGGAACTCTTCATTTTCTTCAAATGGAGGGCACGTCTTCCCCGTGTGCCCCAGCCACAACACAGTCACAAAAGACCAACACACAAAAGCAAAAGCGCTCCTTCTCTCCACCACCACCATTCCTCCCTGACAACCTTGTCCTCCTCCACCCGACTCTGGCCGCTGAGAGGTGGTCGCTGGCTCCTTTTATTGGGCACAGAGAAGTGCTCCAGGTGCTTGATTGCCGACATCCGGCTGCACTACCGGGTGTGGCGAAATTAGTGCAAAGAAGGGTCCAGCAGCTCCATGAAGCCCTGGGGGAGTCTGACTGCACCGCTGTGTCCAGGGGGAGATGCTGTGTTTCTCATGCTTGCTCCCCTGGTACATATTGTCACGCTTGGGTCACAGATTTGCACAGAGACACCGGAGGTCGTAGAAACAAGAAGGATTTTTATTCAAACACTGCAAACACATGAGCTTAAACGTGCTCCATGACAAGTCAGAGATGACAGTTCTGCTAGGAGCAGAGAGAGAGAGATAAAAGCAAGCAAACAATCAATTTTCAACTGACAGGCGCTGCACAAGGCCTTTAAGTTAGCGGAGTATCGCATGAGGCTTGTATTACACGTTGTAGCGCAAGTGAGAAGGTAAGGAGCAATGTGAGGGTAGTCTGTGTTTCAGGGGTATTCCCAGGGGCGTCTTTGTCCTCTTGGGGTGCGATCACCCCTCCAGCTGACAATATCCTGCAGGGGCGTCCTGGCCATCCGTCATGTAGCACATATACCTTAGAGCACAGTGAGAGGTAACTGCAAGCCTTGGGCTAGTCACGTCATCTCTGCAGCTTGACTGACTCCTCCATGTACCTGGTTCTCCTTTGTGGCTGCATAGCTTGGCCATTTCAATGTTCTCCATGGCTAATGTGTTGATCACGCCGCATCCACAGACTGCTTGTTCAATGGTAATGAGGTAATCGTCTCTATATTGGTGGAAAAAAAATCCTCCATTAGGCATTCACTTTGTTGTCACTTATGAAGCAAAAAGGACCCTCCTAATGGCAAAACACACATCGTGGTGGGCATCTCTGTTTAAAGAGAACCATGTGCCAAGATGGAGGTGGAACACAGAAAGCCAATAATGAAGGGTAAATCTGAACTGAGGTCCTGAGGATGCCGATGCCAAAGACCTGGAGTGGGGAGTGACGCTTGGGATTTCCACTTTTAACAATTACAGGGTTAAAGGTTCATCGGATTGTAATGGTCACGTGTGCAGAGTACAGCAAAACTCTTAAAGAACAAGAAACACGCCACCACTCTCCAGAACAGTGATTAGTGAGTAAAACTTCCTCGCAGCTTGCATCTTCCTTAAGCCGATATCACATTATGCAACTTCTAGTCGTGAGGTGTGTCAGCTGACCTCAGCTGCTGATCTCGTTGGCAAACATTTCAGTTTGAACTGCTGATAGTCGATGGGTACGTCACATTTAGCGATCGTGAGCCGACCTTCTAGCACAGTTCTGACAGCCAATAAAGTGCTGCTTGACAGAGCCAGTGCTGTATGAAGGGTTAACAGGTACGGCGAGTTCAGTCACAATCTCAATCTCTCAATAGCGGTATGTGAAACACAAGACATCAGACCGACGAACTTCTCTTGTGTTTGTGAGGTCCAGAGCCTCCACATTTCAGGTTTCTCGTTGCTGCATTATAATGCTTTGGTTGTCATGCCCACCCCTATGATTAAGCGGAGTGAGTTGTGGATTAGTTGGGAGTGAGTTGTTGGGTCCATCAAATGTAAAGAGATGGAAAACAAAGAAAGAGTTTCAGGGGGGCACCTTGTGGCCAACCCCGCATATTTAAATGCATGAAATGTGAAACAAAAATGTGGTTTAAGTGCCCAAACCATGAGTACTCCCATTGGTTATCCAGTGAAACTGCCCAAGATGGTATTGTCTCAATTGAAGAGGCATTCTGGGAGGAAGCGGTGGATCCAGGAAATGACGTGGTAGGTTGAACAATGTCGATCTTCATTTCTACAGAGGAAAGAGTAAAGAGATTGCTACTGTACAGCGCCACCTCAAGTCTTGGTGGACAATTACAATCACTCAAGCCCGTAAGCTGTTCCCCATGCGTACGTGTGACACACGTTAGGCGACTTGCTTCACATTGAGCACGTCGTCACCTGATTCCTATTTTGTAAATGAAGGCTACAAGTGAAAATCGGTGAAAAAAAGTAATGTGGCCGTTACCTGAAAAACCTCTGACTAAACTCATGAACACCTAATAGGAGTTCATTAACATGATAACTGAGACATGGCTAGTGCATGAGATTGTATTCTGTGATTTGTGTGTTGCTCCCTAAACGTCATCATGGAGAGGATCATCCATCCATCCATTATCCAACCCGCTATATCCCAACTACAAGGTCACGTGGGTCTGCTGGAGCCAATCCCAGCCAACACAGGGCGCAAGGCAGGAAACAAACCCTGGGCAGGGTGCCAGCCCACCGCGGGGCACACCAAGCACACACTAGGGACAATTTAGAATCGCCAATGCACCTGACCTGCATGTCTGTCTTTGGACTGTGGGAGGCAACCCACGCAGACACGGAGAAAACATGCAAACTCCATGCAGGGAGGACCTGGGAAGCAAATCCAGGTCTTCTAACTTGGAGAGGATCAATGCTGCCATATTCATTCTAGTAGAGTTGGCAGCACTGGCACCTCTCACATTTGGCGCTGGGCGGTGCACTTCTGTCTGGTCACTCGCTTTAGGTGTGGAGGCCATCCTAAATTGATCCAATCAGCAACTGTTTGTGCTCCATTTGACCAGATGTTTTTTTTTTTTTGCTGTTATTCTGGGGGTCTTCCATATCTCAGAGAGGTGGCTGACTGGTAGTGTGATTCTGTGTCCCTTCAGAGCTCGATCTCTGCCCTGTGCCTCCATGCTGCAGTATGGGCTGCTGTCCCCCATAACCCTAAGAAGATACAATGATGGATGAGTGGATTTCCTTTTAATATACTGCAGCTTTCAGTTGCACGTCCAGTAACATAATGCCAATATTTTAATTTTAAACGTGTTTGACGCAAGTCAGTGTGAGGTGAATGAAAGCAAAACAAAAGGAGCTCAGCGGTGCCAACTTCAGAGGAGATCTCACTGTCTCAACTTGCCAGCGTGCGCCAGACTCGCCCTGCAGACACAACAATCCTCCGCTGAGCTACAAAGCTAAGACACTCGGTTTGGGATCACTTGGCACAGGCAGCTGGGAATTACAGCATGCAGCTTGAAGGAATGCCACTTTGTGGTCAGGAAACAATTGAAAATGTGTCTGAGACTGACTCGTAACAATTCATCACAGCCCCATGCACTAAGCTGTACGACAAAACACAGCGGCTGAGAGCACACGTGTATATGCTGTATTCAAAAATCCATCCAGGGTGGGAAAATCATTGAGAACCAGCCCTGGTTGGGGTGCCAGTTCATCACAGGGCACAGTTACAAACGCCCTCATGCCAAGCCAATTTAGATTTGCCAATAGACCTACCTGAACTGTGAGAAGAAACCTGAGAGCTTCTGAATACAGTCTGGAAAACAAAGGAAGAGCAGGAAATCTCCACACAGATGGAACTCCATGCAGGAAGTGACCTGCTGCTAGATGTGCCATCCTTCATGCCAAGTTCTGATTGTTAATTAAATAAGCAGAAATGGCAGTGCAGCGGGAGTGCAATTCCACCCAGGAGCATAGTGTGCAAAGCAACAAATGTGAGTCCACCAGTGGGGTTGCAAATGCAGGACATATGGGGGCCGACAACCTAACCGCTTGCTGCTCACAAGCTGAACGGTTGAGGAGTGTGAAAAAGCCGCTTGGCTTATTGACTTGCACTGACATACCCGATCACATCAGTGGAGATTAAGGGGAAGAGCTGAAGAAGAAAGAGTTGTGCGAATCTGGAATAAACTACCAAGAGCTGAAGAAGAAAGAGCTATATAAATGCAAAGAATTATTATTATTATTATTAAACCTTAAAAACCTTTAACAAGAATCTGGATGAGATATCAGCTAACCAAATGAGCCTGATGGACTGAATGGACTCCTCTCGTTCATCAAAGTTCCAGGATTATGGCAACAATGGGCACACCCAGGAGGGCATAAGTAAATATATTGGCTTGGCATGAGGGCATTTGTGAGTGTGCCCTGTGATGAACTGGCACCCCATTCAGGGCTGGTTCTCAATGATTTTGTCACCCTGGATGGATTTTATGAATAGATAGATAGATAGATAGATAGATAGATAGATAGATAGATAGATAGATAGATAGATACTTTATTAATCCCAAGGGGAAATTCACACAATATGGCATATACTTCCAATACAACTCAGAGTCCTGCCACATGCAAAGGTTCGTTGACGACACTGCTATCGTGGGCTGCATCAGGAGTGAGGAGTACAGAAACCTAATCAAGGACTTTGTTAAATGGTGCAACTCAAACCACTTACACCTGAACACCAGCAAAACCAAGGAGCTGGTGGTGGATTTTAGGAGGACCAGGCCCCTCATGGACCCCGTGATTATCAGAGGTGACTGTGTGCAGAGGGTGCAGACCTATAAATACCTGGGAGTGCAGCTGAATGATAAATTGGACTGGACTGCCAATACTGATGCTCTGTGTAAGAAAGGTCAGGGCCGACTATACTTCCTTAGAAAGCTGGCGTCCTTCAACATCTGCAATAAGATGCTGCAGATGGTCTATCAGACGGTTGTGGCAAGTGCCCTCTTCTATGCGGTGGTGTGCTGGGGAGGCAGCATAAAGAAGAGGGACGCGTCACGCCTGGACAAACTGGTGAGGAAGGCAGGCTCTATTGTAGGCATGGAGGTGGACAGTTTGACATCCGTGGCAGAGCGACGGGCGCTGAGCAGGCTCCTGTCAATCATGGAGAATCCACTGCATCCACTGAACAGTGTCATCTCCAGGCAGAGGAGCAGCTTCAGCAACAGACTGAGGAGATCGTTCCTTCCCCACACTATGTGACTCTTCAATTCCACACGGGGGGTAAACGGTAACATAATACAAAGTTATTGTCTGTTATACCTGCATTTTAATCACTCTTTAATTTAATATTGATTTTTATCAGTATGCTGCTGCTGGATTATGTGAATTTCCCCTTGAGATTAATAAAGTATCTATCTATCTATCTATCTATCTATCTATCTATCTATCTATCTATCTATCTATCTATCTATCTATCTATCTATCTAAAGGAGGCAATGCTGATGCCAGCAGAGCATTATGAGGCCTGAGAATATCTGAACACCATTTGTTATCTGTGCAGTATTGGTCCAGGAAGATGGCCGTGTCTTCATCTTAATGAAATGGCCCTTCATGGCCAGCACTTGTAGGATGATTTGGACAGACAGCCACCATCTGATAATAAAAGGCATTGGAGTGCCAGGCTCTGTTGCTGGGCTAGACCTTCAAAAAAAAGTTTAGAGTTGGGCCATCACAAGCTATGACTTAATGGATTTGCTCCCATTATCCGTTACTGGGCCTTTTTTCTGATTTTATTAACTGAAAAGATTATTTTTGATAAGTGCCACCAAGTGACAGGAAACACAGTTCACCAATGTCTGTGCTCTCAATCAAAGGTGGAGCTGTAAACTACAGGCCTGCAGGCGCCACAATGCATTTGGTGGCCACTGCCCACACTTCTCAGACAGCCTCATTCAAAATGTGTTGGCGAGTGACATGTGAGCGGGCAGCATGAGTGCCCCGGAATGCAAGTGTGAGCGGAGAGTTTGCCAGCCTGAGAGCAGAGCTCTTCTCTAAAGTGAGGTTAACCGCAAACGGCAAGTCAGTCCACCATGTGACATCTTATAATGAAGTGCCCGCTGTGTGCTACTTTGTCTAATGGCTGATCTTCAACACGGTATGTCGCTTTGGATGCCAAGTGTTGACACCAGCTCTTACCATGTCTGTTCCTACTGTCAGCACACTAAGTGATTCTAACGGCAGGGCCTGCAGACTCATGGGGGATCCAAATGTCCCTTAGTGGTATTTTAAGGCTGACTTCTTGTTTCTGTGTTTCTTCATTCAGGAGAGTGAAGCTGAGCAGTCGATTTGAGACAAGCGACTGTCTGTACTGCTCAGGCTGCGTTCAAGGGCCTTCGTCATGATTTGAAATGTGCTGGCATATCAATTTATTAGAACCAACAAAAAAAAATTATTTAAAACAGCCAAACAGACACAACAAAGTGATAGACAACAACTCCATGAGCTTGAAGGCCAGACCGCACCTGCAACTGTGCCATCTGTGGGAGTTCAAAAACTCAGAAACAATCAGACCCACAAAGTACTACAGTCCAGCGCCCAGTGCTGCCCTCCGTGTGTCCAAGGGTGGGCCGCCAGCCTCGACGTCCATCCAACTCCCAAACAGGACAGCTTGTTTGCAAAATGGACAGATGGCTATCTACTTGAAGGTTGCAGTAGCAACTTAAAACTCTCAGCGCTTGATAATCACAGGCATGACGTGAGACAAACCTTCAGCCCCACTAGTCGAATCGCTGAGACCTAAAGTCACACTGCGCTGATGGAAACAAAGTGTAAATCTAACAAAGTCTTCTTTCCCTTAAATGTTTACTTTATTCTCTAAAAGCATTTTATTCTTTGGTTCAATAAGACTGATAAATCTGAATGTGATGACCTCATTTACAGAGCAAAGCTTTAAATATTCCTATACCGAGTGTGTCAATGTTGTCTCTATAACGTGCTGTGTATGTATATATAGTACACGTATGACTGTTTCCCCCTAGTATTGTGTAATGGTCTAATAATATCAGCAGCTCATACCTGATAAGGCCTCGTCATTTCGTTATTCACACTGTGACTCGCCCAGTGCTGCTGACAGCTTTGAGCTTTGCTGAAAGTATCACACGACCCATTCGAGTCCCACGTGGAGGGTCTCAGTTTTCAGCGTCTGTCTACGAGGAGCACATAGCAGTTTTGTGGTTTTAGTAATTGTAGGGCCTTTCACTGCCACATTCCTCCAGATGCAGCCCCGCAGCATTTAGACGTTACCAGCGCTTTAGCAGGCGTAATTGTGAAATGGAAGAACAGCACATCTGAGACACATGTGGAGCTCGCAGGTCTGACAAATGGCAGCTGGTAAAAATGGAGCTCCAGGATTTAATGTTATCATCTTCAGAAATCAATATGATAGCAGAATTTGGTGCAATGGCAATAATAGAGTAGATCCTACCCCGTCATTTCTGATCAAATATAATATAATAGGACCATCTCAAACCCCAACAGCTCATAGAAGTTCATGGCCTGTTGCAAAGCAAGACCAGCTCTGTGCACAGCGCGTCCCCACATGAGTCTCTCCTGACACATTTCGACCTTCTCACTGCCCGGCTGCAGTTTATCTTCTCAGTGAGCTTCGGTTCCTGCTTAATCGTAATCTTCTGACTTACCATGGCTCAATGGAAAACGCTTGTCTGGAGCGTAAGAAGTCTGACCGCTGAGGGGGACCAGTAAGCTCATTTGCTTAGCTAATAGTTTCATTGAGCTGAAGAGCAGAATTGTGCTGAGCGTTGGCCATGTTGACTCATGCATTTGTTTTTTATAATCCGGCCTGGACTTGCAGGTAAGAATTCCACTGTGCTCTGTAGACATGACAATGCTGCTACTGCTATTATTCATTGTTGGGCATTACAGTAGAAGTCACATTTGAGCTGCCGTCATTATTTCTCGACACAACCGACATGATTCAATCAAGGACATCCAGATAAAGAGAGCTACGAGAAGAAAGAGAGGCGTCCCGGTGAGGACAAAACACCACGCCGACCAATCTCCTCTACCCAACAACTAGCTGACATTAGAGCGTGGCTGGCTTTAGGAAGACACCCCCTAAACTTGTCACCCTCACGTGGTACCTTTTTGTAAGAGTCAGGCTTTGGAGGAGTTCCAGAGAGCCAGGCCCTCAGTCCAAATGTGACACCACATTCTGAAGATGTCTCATTTTATATCGTCTGGACTGGAAGGTGCAGGGCTTCTCAGGCTCCATTGCCCCTTGTATGAAAATGCTACCTTGACCAAAAGTGCCGCTTGAGACAGTCACCTTGCCGCCTCACCCCGTACTGGCCCTACCCATATCATTCTCATACCCATTTAATGGTGATGGGACACTGAAGCCCATCCCAGTAGCTTATCCCAGTCCAGCACAAGGCCCACTCACACTTACTAGCACCACTTTGGACCAAACCAGCTTGTCTTAGAGTGGAAAGTTCATGACACCACGGGGAGATGTGCCAACCTCAGACATGCAATGACCATTCACAGGGTTCAAACGCAGAGCACTAGATGTGTGAAGTAGCAGCGCTAAACACTGCGCTTCTGTTTCTCCCAAATTATAAGAATGTCTACCATAAACATCATTAGCAGGTCTCCTGGCTGATGTTTGGAAGACGTTGTGACAGAGGCAAGTTTTCACATTCACATTTTCCCCGATGTGTACGTTTTAGGCATTCTTGAACATGACTTCATCACTTTCAGAGCGTCTATATATGTGTCTCTGGACAGGATAACTCAGAAATGAATCGCTCATCCTGGTGCACGGCTTTTCAAACCACTAGCAGACCATTGATTTGCGATAGCTGCTCCAGTAGGTTATGCATCTCATTTCTTGTGTCTGTTAGGCTGTAATATTTTACTACTAAGATGTTAGCCATGTATTGGTTCAGGGTGCTGCCCATCCTCTGCATCCATCCATTTTCTAACCCGCTGAATCCAAATACAGGGTCACGGGGGTCTGCTGGAGCCAATCCCAGCCAACACAGGGCACAAGGCAGGAACCAATCCTGGGCAGGGTGCCAACCCACCACAGGACACACACAAACACACCAAGGCCAATTTAGAATCACCAATCCCCCTAACCTGCATGTCTTTGGATTGTGGGAGGAAACCGGAGCGCCCGGAGGAAACCCACACAGACACGGGGAGAACATGCAAACTCCACGCAGGGAGGACCCGGGAAGCGAACCCAGGTCTCCTAACTGCGAGGCAGCAGCGCTACCACTGCGCCACCGTGCCGCCCTTCCATCCTCTGCATCTAAACATAAATTACTGAAGCTGTAGGGGTAACCTGAGGCAGGGCATATGTGCCCAAATGCCAAGTGTTAAGACTGGGCATATCCAGAGCAACCTCTTTACCAGTTACTCACTCATTTTTGTAGAGTGCTATGTGTTGTGTGTTCACATACCTCTTGCGCAAATTTGCCACTTTGGTGCATAATAAGACTGCCAGGTTCAGTAGAGCTTCTTTATGAGGCTTGACAGAGGGCAAGCGGACCTGAGCCCCTTGAATCCACCTCCATCTTCTCATGCCACTCAGGCCAGCTTTGTGCAAGTTTCACTTCTTCTTTATTTTTGGCTGACTGGGTGTCACACTGCTGTGACCGGGTAAGGAGGAGGAAAACCATCAAGTAAAAGTGTGGGAACATGACTGTCATTGTGCTCGTGTTCCTCATTTAAGAAGCCAAACTTTCCACGAGTGCAGCTGACTATCGCTGTGACACAAAAAAAGGAATTTGGGTATTTTTGATGGACTGGCACCCAGTCCAGAGTTGGTACTTGGCTTGTGTATGATTCATATTGATGAAAAAATAAATAAGTAGCCATGGTGCATGAAAAACTGCAGAAAAAGGCAAGGCTTCAGTGTCTACCTATCTGTCCATTTTCTGAACCCACTTACTGTATGCCATTTCGGGTCACAGACGAGGCAGTGGGTCAAGGGCAGAGGCCGGGCCGTCGCAGAAATTCGACGATTCACTCAGTTATTGTCAAATCCAGCTGACTCAAACACAGAGCCTATGACACCAAGATCCCAAGATGCCCACCTTCTTGCCAAAGCAGCTCTGTGTCTTCTACCCCATGGTACTTTCTCCGTACACCTGTTTTGGACAGAACCTTAATAATTTATTACTTATTATTTGGCTGATAGTTTATTAGATAGTTTCTCTGCCTGAGTCTTCTGTGCCCACCATACTGATGATGGTTTGACATTTAGTGGTTTGGACATCACTGCTCTTGCCTGTGATTTATCTTACATATCTGAATTATTTTGGATTACACTTTAAATTATATGTCGGTGTGCTCCATAAAGCCCCTTGAGAAGATGCAGTCAGTGAAAGGCGTTTCATAAATTCAAGTGTGGTTGATTCTGCAACCCCGTATTAGAATAAATGGGTTTAGACAATGAATGAATGTATAAATTATTATTTTTCTCTGCACGGAAAGTTATTTCAATAAGTGGGAGTGAACTGAACTCAATTAATTCTCAAGTGTGCTTTGGTTTATGAGCCCATATAAATACAGACATGATATTAATTAAAGAGAATAAATGTTAGCCATTAGGTTGCTATATAAGCTGTTCACTGATAAAAGTGCTGCATAACACAGCAGGTTTAGTTAATGGACCACTCTGAATTGTCCCGGGGGTCAGAATGTGTTTTTTGTTTTTTTTTTGCCCTGTGATGAACTGATGTCCTGTCCACTGTTGGTTCCTGCCTTGTGCTCAATGCCCCTAAGAAAGGCTTTGGTCCTTCATGGCATCATCTTGGGCAAGTAGGGTGGAGAATGGATTGTTGTAAATCAGATGTCCTGACTTTCTGTACTTTATTTCATACATGGAAAGCAACTCAAAGCTTCAACCTCCCAAGCCCGATGTGAACTTGGGGAGTCCAGGATTTAAGGGATCTAACTGCCTATTTATTGATGAAAGCTGAGGGTTCAGGCTGAAATCTGAGTGACGACTTGGCAAATTAGAGTGACAACTAATTCGGCTTTAGCAGGTTGTGTGGGAGGAGGTGTGGGAATTATGAGTCTCCCACTGGGAAATGTCACATTAATGCCTTTTCAAGTGGTACTTACCAGCAGTCCCTTTGTTATCTGACATCACTGTGACCTCATACATCCTGTATCCCCACAGCACAACAGTACAAAACACAAAATTAGTGAAAGCAACAAGTGCCTATGTGTTGTCATTGGCCTCGACCCAATTTGCGAAATCAGGCAGCACATCCATTTCTCCATCAGGCCTCCAGTGTCATATTCTTCTGTACTTCTCCCCTAAACATCTCAGGCTATCTCTTTCACATCCCAGCAATACATGTTATGCTCTTATCAAGGGGTCTACTACATGTGGGTGGGTCATCTGTGTGTCACAGTCCTCTATGATGAGGCCTACTGGCATTACACCACCATTCAGTGGGTGGCTGACAATGACACCCAGTTCTTTTCCAGTTATGTCACCAATAAGGAAAGAGCACAGGGTTAACACTGCCACTCCATCTTGTGCCAGCCTATCTGAGATGGTAGAGGGTCGATGCAAACTCACAATGTTAGGATTTCAGGCTGCCAGTTCTACGTCTGTTCTGTGGGAGATCTTCCTCAGGTTGTGACAGATGTGGCCTGTGATGTGTCTTTCCTTGTAAAGCCCCTTCTGTGCACAGGTCACCTGTTCCATTACAGTATGCTGTCCTCCTTTTTCCGACTATATTCGTAGAAGTACACATTTTATCTTGAACATACAGGTACTGCACACAGAATTTAGCAACTGTACTTTGTTGCTCATGAAGGGTCTTTTCTTGGTTGTGTGGGGTGCACCATGAAGCCTTCATCCAGTATGCGATGAACATTTCTAGGACTCCTTCCTCCATTCGACTACTTCTGTGAAAGAAATCAACATTTTAATTAAGGAAAGAAACCTATCCTCTACTAGGACAAGTTTGATAAAACCTCTTTGAGTCAGGAACCAGGCAAGAGGAAGCTTGTCCATTGCGTCTTTTATTTACTCTTCAGCAAATGCTGAAGAGGGAGCATTCATCATTATAGAATGATCAAAAAAATAGGTAGAGGTGCAATTTCTAAACAACGGAATTTACATAATAGTCCTGATTAATGTATACATTCACTCTGATTGGTTCAGTGGCTTACACCCAAATAACACCCAAGTGAAAGTCTATTCTACTACACTCTTGTTCTTCTCATATCTCTTAGGTTACCCTTGAAATCTCTGTGTTTGTGACAACTGTCCAGAACATCAGCTGATCTTTTAATCATCTTCTATCTCACGCTATTGGTCCAAGAGCTTATGATGGTAATGCCCACCTGAGAGAGTAACCATGGAGCACACTGCCTTTTTTTTCTATGTATTGTGCCTACGTGACCACACGGTAATACCCAGACTATTCCGAAGCGACGTTTGCACTGATTTGTGTTTATGGTATCTTACACCCTCATACACCTTTTTCGTAAGAGCCTCCCTTATCTACGATGGAACGTTTGATCAGGAGAAAATATAAAGCTGGTTTTAAATTAAAAGTCATTGAAGTGGCAAAAACAATTGGTGACTGCACTGCTGCTCGATGTGTCTGAGAAACTGGTGCAAGATTGGAGGAGGCAAGAAGATGTAAAAAAATAAAAAGGTTGTATTTTTGAACAAGAGTATGGGGTTTGATTTTATGATCGATTTTTCGGGTTTCAAGCCCTGACTTATACACGACTATATACGGTAATTCAAACTTTAGACAGAGACAACAAACTGATAGAATGGGCATCTATTGAGACCAACACTGGACAGCAACAAGCAATATTAAAAAAATCCATAAAAAGATCAAATTGCTTATGTCTCATAATCTACAAGTCGAGTCATTGAGTTGTATGCTCACAACATCCCACATGCATGTTATTTGAGTAAACTATTGTTAAATAAATCACTCTCGTGATCAAATATTGAGCTCACTCAGATACTGAAGACCTGCCTCCAATTTAAATGACATTATATTCAAAATTCACGTCCACAGCTGGAGTACCTTGGGATTATTTAGCAGCAGATTGTGAAACTGACCTTCTGCTTGTTGAAGCATCTCAAGTATGCACCAGTCCAAGGCAGATTTGCTTCCTTATAATGTTTTGTCACTTGCTTTTCTTTAACTGATACTTGTCCTCATCTCTAAGTGCACTTTGCAGTGCTGACGTCACATCAAATGCAGTGTTAGCTAAACTGTTACTGGGCTGGACTTGTGACCACTGACCAATGGCAGGTTTACAATTACATTTCGTGATTGTTTGCTGTTGGTCTCCATAGATGTCTGATCTGTCGGAAACTTGTTGTCTGCATTCTGCATGAAAACATGCGATTACAAATTTTTCTTAGCCAAGACTACATGAAGTAAGTAACAAATAAAAGATATCATTTTTAGGTGTATTCCTTTAAATAACCGGTATGAGCTTCAGTCATGTAACCCCTTTAAACCCAGATGGAAAAACATGGAACCACTGCAATTCCGCCCCATCCTACCATGATCTTATCGTATCTTTTTTAATCATTAAAAATATGTTTGTCTGGTCATGACCTCAGCGGCACAGAATGTGAAGCCGTTAAACGCCAAAATAAGAACGATGTGACACAAACGTAAAGAATGTCCCAGACAAGTGAGGTAAAGCACTAATCTCTCCTGAGAGTGCTTTTTGTAACCCGACTTTCTTATTTATTTAAATCGTCCATGTTTATTTGCCTTAACTGGTACAATTCTTTCTTTGTGCTTTTCTGTACATTCCGCTTGAATATTTGTAATATTCTTAGCTTATTAGTGTACAGTAAACATTGAGTACCTAGAAGCAGGCCTGCCTTGTTGAGTGTCCGCTTTAAATTGTTGCTGAGGAGCCCACTCTCCATTTAGTTGGTCTGAATGTTGAAGGCAGGAGCTTATCAAAGCCCACCTAAGCAGTGCCAGGATGTGAAGTGTAAAACATTCAGTCCTCAGGAAGGTCACCTGGGCTCAGAAAGGTCACCCTTGCCCGCTGTAGTGTAGGTTGTGGTTTAGGCAAGAAAAGAATTACAGAGAGAAATGAAAAACATGCAGATGGCCTTCATCTTCCCTACGGTATTTGAAAACTCTTCTCTCGGCACTTGAGAACTTCTCTTAGAAGCCTTTCAACAGTGACGATATTCCAGTGCTTTGTTGCAGTAAAGTTGAATGGACTGGCCACTTGATTCCGGACTCCCAGTGCCCTCAGCATCTAAAGGAGCAGAGCTACTCGACCCTACATTCATTTGTCCGTTTTTATAACTTACTATTTAATAAAAGCTTCTTTTTTTCTTTTTGGGGGTGGGGGGGGCACAAATGACAGCATCAGCCAATGGAATGGTTAGAATATTTGAGCTAACTTAGAAGAGAAAACCCCTGCCATGGAGGACTTACCCATAAGCCTTGTCGCCAATAGATTGTGGTTATCCACTGATCTGAGGACTGGAGATTCATGTAAGATGTTCAGCACGATATGATGGGCTTTCAGAGCCAGGAGGACAATTTAAATTCAAATTGCTCCTTCCCAGCCAGCCAGTAGAAGTCAGCTAACATTGCAGTTCAGTCGGTCATCTGCCCATCTTCTTAACCTGCTGTTTTAGTGCAAGGCTGCACACACATGAGGAGAACATGCAGACTCCTCAAGAACTATGACCTGGAGTAGGCCTTCAAACCAGGGCGCTACACTCATGAAGCAGCAGTGCTGACAGCCATGCTGCTCCTCTTTCACTCTTCTTATATTCTGCACATGTTTACTGATTCAGGTAGCAGAAATGTCCTCAGCAAGAGATGATGGCAGTGATCAAGTGTGCCACTTGTCTGGCACCAGTCTCATAACATCTAAGCTTTGGGGCAGAAATCAAAAAACCCTCCTGTGTGGTTGGGCTGTTTGACAAAGGAGAGCGTCAGGTTAAGACCACCGCTTTGAATCTTTTTGATTACTAAGAGTTGTTTTTGCGGTTTGGTTTTCAGTGATTCGTTTTTTGCATGTTTATCTTGAGTCTGAACTCAGCCTGCTTCTGTTTGTGTTCATGTGTCCCCAAAGCTAAATCCTCTCTCTGTCACAATGCTAAGGACAGACCCATCATAACATCAGGGGACATCCCTGACCTTGGAAGTAAGCACCAAGGTTATTATAGTTAATGAAAACTAAAATCAAAACTGAAACTATTATTAAAAAACATTTTCATAAACTGAAATAAAATAATTAACAAAACCGAAATGAAAAACTTAAACTAAACAAAACTATTAAAGTAGCTGGAAAGACTAACTGAAATAAAATAATAATTTACTAAAAATAATTTTAGATTTCATTTTCGAATGACTGCGTTGGGCTGGCACCCTGCCCAGGGTTTGTTTGCTGCCTTGCGCCCTTTGTTGGCTGGGATTGGCTCCATCAGACCCCCGTGACCCTGTAGTTAGGATATAGCGGGTTGGATAATGGATGGATGGATTTTTGAATTAATATTCTTGCCGTTACTTTTTAACACTTTTAACTTTTAACTCTAAAACTGAAAGTCATCCACCATGAGTCGTCCGCACATATTTATCCAGTGATTTTCATGATCACACCCATCAGAACACAGTAGATTCTGTTTTCTAATTTTTTATATCTTTTCAGGCCTGCAGGTGGCAAAATTGTGTCTATAAATTGTTTGCACCTGAGATGGAATCAGAGATCAATATGGCTGGTTGAAAAAAAAAGCCCAATATTTGACATTTTTGAATGCAATGTTGAAGGCATTCATTATAAGCACATTGTCGTTGGAGCAGGATATTGTTGTGTTCAGTTATAGTTTCTGCTAGAACACTAGGAGGAGTTTTTAAAAAATGTGTTACCTGTTAAAAGGATAGCAAAGGAGTCTTGAATAAAAGAATGTTCTTCTTGATTGGAGATCAGTGAGTGCCTGTCGTAAAATAAAGAAGTTAACGTTCTGAGTTATCCATAGCTGGCTAATTATTTTACCCTGCTCTGGTCACAACAGATATGTTGTTTGCTGTAGACATTTAGAGTAAAAAACCTCACACCTTAAAATTCACCTAAATTTCATTACAAATTGACCCATTCTGGGCAATTAAAGCAAAAGAAAAAAAAAGTGCCAACAGTCAGCTCAGATTTGTTCAGCACAAATGATGTAGAAAATATTTAAAAAATTGTAAAATTGTTCATATTCAGTACCTGGTTTTGATTATGCTTGTTTTTATCAGACAAAAACAAAACTAAATAGTAAACTGTGTCAAGTAGTGTAGTAAGATTCCACTAACATTAAACTCATATTATACCCAAACCCATTAAGTGTACAGTTCTGTGTCATTGTGACAAAAATAAACTCCATAGTAGCTCTTTAACCATACCATAATTACTAAAACTAAAACTGAAACTAATATATATATATAAATAGAATAGAAATATCTTTGTAAAATAAAAAATAAATTAAAACTAAAAATACACAATGAAGGAAACTAAAACTAAACTGAATTTCCAAGTAAGGTCAGAAAAAATATAGAAATAAAAACTAATATAAAAAGGCAAAACTATAATAACCTTGGTAAGCACACGGTGGAGCTGAAAAGTTGCTCGCTGTCAGAAGTCCAGTGGTGAGGAGAGAGAAAGTTAGTGCGGCCAGACTGAAAGGACGTGAGGGAGCTAAGTGAGGGGCTATGGAGGTGTTTGTGTATGAAAGTGTCTCCCATCTTCCATCCATCCATTATCCAACCCGCTATATCCTAACTATGGCAAGGAAAACAAACCCTGGGCAGGGCACACACACTAAGCACAATTTAGAATCGCCAGTGCACCTAACCTGCATGTCTTTGGACTGTGGAAGGAAACCCACGCAGACACAGGGAGAACATGCAAACTCCACACAGGGAGGACCTGGGAAGCGAACCCAGGTCTCCTCTCTGCTAGACAGCAGTGCTACCCACTGCGCCACTGTGCCAGCTTCTCCCATCTTTGTATTTGTAAATGATGTTCCTGTTACCCATATGTAGATCTTTGCACCTTTCAACATTCAACTGTATTTTCCAGGCATTCACCCTGTTCTGAAGCTTGTCCAAGTCTCCTTGAATTGTTTTTGCTGCTTCCTTAGTGTCTACCATTCCTCCAGGAATAAGCAGGACCTATTACGACTTTCACAATGCTCTTAGATGTGCTCCTGTATTTGTACCAAATCAATGGTGAAGTTCACCATAGATAGATAAATAGATGAATGTAATGTTCTTGCTTTTACCCCATTGCTCATTCACAGACTGCACATGTCTAGTCCTTCTCTTGCCTTTTTCCCCACTCCATCTGATTCTTTCACACAAAATCTTTCCCACACTAAAATAGCACCTGGAATAAGAAGTTTAAGTTAGTTGTCCACAATACACAACATGCCACAGAACCTGAACACGCTGTGACTCGCCATGAGAGGTGACAGTTCATCCATCTTATTTGAAAGAGATCAAACATTCCTCATCATATGGAGTCAGGCCAGTCGTGTGACATTTCCACCATGCTGTTATCATTGCTCTGGTTCATTGTGCTTTCCATTTTCACACAGGTAGCTCTGCTGATAACGTTTAACGGAGCTCCTGAGGTGCCAGTGGTCTCAGTGCTACCAGCTAACTACATGAATCCTTAATATACCCCACTTTACATGGACACCACCAAAAGGCACAGAGCAGAGCATATCACACTCCCACCAAAGAGTTCTGGGCATGAGGGAGCAGCACATTGGCAGCAGGAGAGGCACTGCAGATGCCAGTCTGGGAGCTCTGTGGGCACCGAGGTTACATGCCCTCTACTGAGTACTACTGTGTCTCAGAAGGTAAGTGCACTTGTACTTGAAGTGGCGGGTGAACTGGGTTTGCACAGAACACTACTGGTGGACATTTGTGGTTGGCAGATGTAGCAACACCTGCTTGTCACTCAGGGGAGGCAAATGGGATTGTGATGTCTTTTAGTCATAAATAATACTACATTGCAATAATAATAATAATAATACCATCCATCCAACCATCCTCTTCCGCTTATCCGAGGTCGGGTCGCAGGGGCAGCAGCTTAAGCAGAGATGCCCAGACTTCCCTCTCCCCGGCCACTTCTTTCAGTGCTTCCGGGAGAATCCCAAGACGTTCCCAGGCCAGCCGGGAGATATAATCCCTCCAGCGTGTCCTGGGTCTTCCCCGGGGCCTCCTCCCGGTTGGACGTGCCTGGAACACCTCACCAGGGAGGCGTCCAGGAGGCATCCTGATCAGATGCCCGAGCCACCTCATCTGACTCCTCTCGATGCGGAGGAGCAGCAGCTCTACTCTGAGCCCCTCCCGGATGACTGAGCTTCTCACCCTATCTTTATGGGAAAGCCCAGACACTCTGCGGAGGAAACTCATTTCAGCCGCTTGTATTCGCGATCTCGTTCTTTCGGTCACTACCCATAGCTCATGACCATAGGTGAGGGTAGGAGCATAGATCGACTGGTAAATTGAGAGCTTTGCCTTACGGCTCAACTCCTTTTTCACCACGACAGACCGATGCAGAGCCCGCATCACTGCGGACGCCGCACCGATCCGCCTGTCGATCTCACGCTCCATTCTTCCCTCACTCGTGAACAAGCTCCCGAGATACTTGAACTCCTCCACTTGGGGCAGGATCTCTCCCCCAACCCTGAGAGGGCACTCCACCCTTTTCTGGCTGAGGACCATGCTCTCGGATTTGGAGGTGCTGATTCTCATCCCAGCCGCTTCACACTCAGCTACCAACCGATTCAGGGAGAGCTGAAGATCACGGCCTGATGAAGCAAACAGGACAACATCATCTGCAAAAAGCAGTGACCCAATCCTGAGTCCACCAAACCGGACCCCTTCAACACCCTGGCTGCGCCTAGAAATTCTGTCCATTAAAGTTATGAACAGAATCGGTGACAAAGAAAAGAGAGTCCAACTCTCACTGGTAATGGGCTCGACTTCTTGCCGGCAATGCGGACCAGGCTCTGACCCCAGTTATACAGAGACCGAACAGCTCTTATCAGGGGGTCTGGTACCCCATACTCCCGGAGCACCCCCCACAGGATTCACCAAGGAACACGGTCGAATGCCTTTTCCAAGTCCACAAAACACATGTAAAGGAGCATTTAAATAAAAATAATAATAATACATTTTATTTAAATGCTTCTTTCAAGTCACTCAAGGACTCCCATAAGTCAATCAATTAATCAATAAATACATGTTTCAAACACAATGACATTGATAAAATCAAACATGGTAAAACAACAAGTCATGAGCTCCACGGTATATCTACTGAGAGTGAGTATGGCAGCCTAAAGTGATGAGTGTTAAATTGTCTTATAGACTCCAATTGGCAAATGTGTGCGGGAAGAGATTTCCAGAGAACACGTGCACTATGGGAGAAAGCTCTGGCACCCATGGTGTGGAGTTTGATCTCTGGGACAGAAAGTGAACCTGCTGGTGAGGATCTCAGGGAGAGGCAGGGAGTCTAGGTCTGCAGAAGGTCAATTAGATAGGAAGAGGCATGATTATGTAGGGCTTTAAATATTAAAAGTAATACAAACTGAGCTAAAATGAAGTACCGCATTTCTCAAGGTCACTGCCCGAGGTAGAGGCAGCCGAGTGGGTTGGGGTGGGGGTCCTTTGATCGTCAGTCCCTTGTGGTTTCCAGTTGGCAACCTGCCTTGGTCCAGTGCACACTGTGTTTTGCTTCACATTGTTCAAAAACAACAAATCCATCATCACTACGCAACGTGCATTCTGAAAGCTCTTCAACATTCCTCCTAACGGTGATGTCCCAAATCAGAAAACAATTCTTTAGTGGGTGGCTAAATTTAGACAGACGTGTACAACATTGAACAGAAAATCTCCAGGCCATCCTCAGACTGTACAAACGACTGAAAACATCCAAGCTATAAAAGCATCAAATTTGCCGTCTCCAAGACATTCAATGCACAAACCTGCTTCTGTCTTAGGCATTTCCAACACGTCTTTGAGGAGGATTTGGCATGAAAACCTTAATATCCATCCTTACAAAATGATGGTAATGCAGACATTCTGCAAAACGTTCATTGAGATGCCATCATCATGTTCAGTGATGAGGCAGATGTCCATTTGAATGGTTGTGTAAATAAGCAAAACGTTTGCTATTGGGCTGAAACCAACTCTCATGAACTTCATCAGAGACCCCAGCACAGTGAACATGTTACAGTTTGGGGCGCCATTGCAGAATTTGACATTGTAGGTCCTTACTTTTTAGAGGAGGTGTGAGCAACAGTCACTGTCATTTCAGAACGTTACATTGAAATGTTAGAGAGCTTTTTGCGGCCCCAACTGGAAGAAATGGATGTGGTGGATGCCTGGTTTCAAGAGGATGGAGCAACAGCTCATATGGCGTGGAGATCCATGCAAGCTTTGCGGGAGATGTTTCCGGGGAAGCTGATCTTCCTGCGCGGCGATGTTGGGTGGCCTTCACATTCTCCTGATCTCGCTCTGTGTGATTTCTTCTTGTGGGGCTATCTCAGGTTTGAAGGTATACACGCACTGACCTCAAATCCTTGAAGCCCTCATGGATGTTATTCCCCATTAGAAAGCCAAACGAGTCATGCGAGCGTTCAGAAATCGTCTCAAAGAGTGTATCACTAATGATGGGCACCACCTTTAAGACATCATTTTTAAAACACAGTGAAAAAAATCAATTTTGTATACCCTTTCTTGTGTCATAATGAAATTTATTTTATATTGAAGCATTTTTGTAGAATAAACATTTGAAATGTGGTACTTCTTTTGGGCTCACCCTGTATATTAAAATGTATTCATTGGGACACAGGGGACCAGTGGAGTTAAAAGAGTAATGATGAGAGCTGGTTAGTAGACTTAGTGACCTGCAGCCGATGAAGGAGTTTATTAAGAATTACCAGAGAGGATAACACTGCAGTAGTCTATGCAGCACATAACCAGACCATTGACCAAAGTTCAGCTCTATGCTCTTTGAAGACAGGATGGGGTCTGGAAATATTTCAAAGAACAGGCACTGTCCAGAATGACACTAAAACTTTTCATCCGACTTGAAGAGGGTTTAATGGTATTATTGATTGAAACAGGAAAACTGTTAACCTTTGATTTAGGACCAGTAAGAAGAACTATTGTTTTATTAACTCTTTTAGGGCAGATGTCAATTTTTGTCAACAGGAGAGGTTGAGCGCGATAATTAACGGTAAATGGTGACCAGACCCACTGTTACATGTTAGATAGATAGATAGATAGATAGATAGATAGATAGATAGATAGATAGATAAATAGATAGATAGATAGATAGATACTTTATTAATCCCAAGGGGAAATTCACATACTCCAGCAGCAGCATACTGATAAAAAACAATATTAAATTAAAGAGTGATAACAATGAAGGTATAACAGACAGACAATAACTTTGTATAATGTTAGCATTTACTCCCCAGGGTGGAATTGAAGAGTCGCATAGTGTGGGGGAGGAACGATCTCCTCAGTCTGTCAGTAGACCAGGACAGTGACAGCAGTCTGTTGCTGAAGCTACTCCTCTGCCTGGAGATGATCCTGTTCAGTGGATGCAGTGGATTCTCCATGACTGACAGGAGTTTGCTCAGCGCCCGTCGCTCCGCCACAGAATGTCAAACTGTCCAGCTCAGTGCCCACAATAGAGCCTGCCTTCCTCACCAGTTTATCCAGGCATGAGGTGTCCCTCTTCTTTATGCTGCCTCCCCAGCACACCACCGTGTAGAAGAAGGCGATCGCTACAACTGTCTGATAGAACATCTGCAGCATCTTATTGCAGATGTTGAAGGATGCCAACCTTCTAAGGAAGTATAGTCAGCTCTGACCTTTCTTACACAGAGCATCAGTATTGGCAGTCCAGTCCAATTTATCATCCAGCTGCACTCCCAGATATTTATAGGTCTGCACCCTCTGCACACAGTCATCTCTGATGATCACAGGGTCCATGAGGGGCCTGGGCCTCCTAAAATCCACCACCAGTTCCTTGGTTTTGCTGGTGTTCAGGTGTAGGTGGTTTGAGTCGCACCATTTAACAAAGTCCTTGATTAGCTTCCTATACTCCTCCTCCTGCCCTTTCCTGATGCAGTCCACGATAGCTTTTGCACGTGGCAGAACTCTGAGTTGTATTGGAAGTCTGATGTATATAGGCTGAACAGGACCGGAGAAAGTACAGTCCCCTGCGGCACTCCTGTGTTGCTGACCACAATGTCAGACCTGCAGTTCCCGAGACGCACATACTGAAGTCTGTCTGTAAGATAGTCCACGATCCATGCCACCAGGTGTGAATCTACTCCAATCTCTGTCAGCTTCTCCCTAAGGAGCAGATATGTTGGATGGTGTTGAAGGTGCTAGAGAAGTCCAGACGCATAATTCTTACAGCACCACTTACTCTGTCCAAGTGGGAGAGGGATCGATGAAGCATATAGATGATGGCATCCTCCGCGCCCACCTTCTCCTGGTATGTAAACTGCAGAGGGTCAAGGGTGTGGCGGACCTGTGACATAATAGGTTATTTTGACTCTCTGTGCTAGAAGGAAAGTTAGCTTTGTTGAGTTATCCGAGATTCCCTGCGCTTGTGTGAGTAGCGAAGAGCAAACAATATCTAGTGAGAGATCAAAGCAAATACACAAAGCAAAATACTCCATGGACGACGTTTTGCATATTATCTCTGAATTGTAATCCAACTTGTCGGACTCCAATTTTGATGTGAGTGATCTGGAGATCGAGATTGAAAACGAAAGTGAGGTACCAGCATCAGCTGATCACGTGTAGCTGACGCACCTACCGTAACATTCACTTGGGAGGACCGCCACTTACGATGACACGATGCACAAACCAGCATGCATTGCACTGCAACCATGACCTCTGCTTCCGCCCCTGCCTCGTGAAGACAGCCTGGCAGCCAGCCTGCCACGCATTTCTGCCAACCAGTGAGTGGCCCAGGCCGCAAGAGATGGCAAACTGTCAGCCACAGTTCACAGCAACAGATGTTTTATGTCGATTTTTGTGTGAAAATATTGCATTGTGTGCTTTTAAGAAAATCTGAGTTATTTGGAAAAAATATTCAGCCCTCAAAAAGTTAATGTTCAAGTGAAGAAAATCGTTGATCTTCCATGTCTTTATGTCATAGAGACAAGCTGTGAGAATATCAGGGGGTAGAACGGAAGTAAGTTTGGTAGAAAGATAAAACTGGATGCCATGATGATGGAACAAGCTGCCAGTAGGCCTAAGGTAGATAATAAACAGGACTGAACACTGCAGAACTCCCTTCAGCACTGTCAGACTGAAAAGTCTTCAATTGAACAAAGTGCCTCCTGTCTGTAAGGTAGGAGGAGAGCCATTGATGTAAAGGCCACAAACCCTAGCACTAGCCAAATATCCCATAGGTAACTAGTGAGCGATTGAATCAAAGGCTGAACTATGGACAAAAAGGATGATGATAGACAATAGTTTAATGTCAGCAGCGTGGAGGAGGCTGTTTATGATTTTGATCAGATCTGATTCTGTGCTGTGTTTAGGATGTAAATCACAGTGAAATGGTTCAAAAGGGTTATTATTTATAAGATGGGACTAAAGCTGGGAAGCAACTACCTTCTAAAGACCTTTTGGAAATAAATGAAAGGTTGGAAATAAGCTGATAATTACAGGATCTGAATCAGTTTTTTTTTCAGAACAGGTGTGACAAAGGCAATTTTCAGTGAGATGTGGGCTATACCGGTAGTAAGAGAGGCGTTGATTACATTTGTTATCAAAGGTGTTAGACATGGCAGGCATGCTTTAATAAGACCGGTGGGTATGGAATCACAGTACAGACAACAGGAAAGCCACCTTGGAGGCAGTGACAGACCCCAGGGTTCAGAAACACCAGTGGCCACTAAAATCTGAGCCTATGGGGCAAATGTGTGGACACAACTGACCCTGGAAGTGGTGATGGAGCTTGACAAGGGTGAAGTTTAAAGCTCCCTCACATTCAGGGTGAAAACGCTGCTGGTGAGGACTCAACTAGGAAGAACAGAGGCCATAATCTGGAGAGTAGGAAAAGGGAAAGACGAGGTGAGAATGAGAGACTTCTGGTGTGGTGGTGTGGTGGGTAAGTGAGCCACCCAACTGGAGGTCCAGCAGCTGTTTAGGCCGGGGGTAGAGTGGCTGGCTGCTTCCTGTTCCATTTGTGCTCTTTTTTTATTTATCCCTCCTGTATGTATTGTACAGTATAATGAAGACCCCTTTTTTGTGTGTTTTCTTCTGGGTCCAGTGGGCTGCCCCATGTTCTGAGCATTCTCCCTTTGAGAGGATCTCTCCATTACTTGTGCTCATCTGGAGTGATAGCCATAAATCAGGTTGAAGCATCCTGCAGAAAATGAGAATCAAAGTCAGCAAACACCATTAAAAAATCACAGTGACACTTGTTATCCACCGAACACACAGGAAGTCATACCATAAAGAGAGCCAGGAATCCTAAAGCCAGCAGAGCCAAACGAACCACAACACTGCAGGGTGGCAGGCAGCAAGCACTGTCGGGGCGTCTGATCAGTGTCCATTGTGAGCCGATCGAATCCTTTTAAAATGTCTTCACTGATTAAAGCCCCAATCTGTACTGATGACGTCACGTCTTCGGCTAACCTCAGATCGAGTACCAGGCCCAGTTTCCTCCTTCCTCCTGGCCGCTTGATCCCCACCAAGCTAAGATGACGAGTGTTTAAGCAGAGGCCTAACTGACGGATGCCGAGGTAAGTCGGTGTTTTGTTTTTTCAGCTTTTTTTTTGCAAATCAGAATGAGGTAAACCTCATGTCAATTTCATAAATACCATATATTCACCAGACATAATTCATATTTTGAGCAAAAAAAATAGCAAGCAGATTACGGCCTGCAAGTCATCACAGACCTGGCAGACTAGTAAATGTGCAGTCTGCCAGTGTGAGAGGGGAAGCCACAGAATTAACTAACAATCTCCTAAAACGAATACAAAAATGTGTTTCACAATCTCATGTAACCGTCAGACTTTGGTGAGCTGAGCCGGCTAATCTCCATGCTGGGGATGGCAGACAAAGATTTGCCCGAGAGTTACACTAGAAACAAAAGTAAAATGAGCGACGCGAGTCAGAAGAGGAGAAAAACACCACAAGAGTGAGTTGTGACGAGCAGAGAAATGCGCTGACGTCCATGGGACTCAAGGCATGGAGGTGGGAGAATAAACTCTGAAGATGTCTGTGTAAATGTGACTTTGTAAAGAAAAGACAATGACACCGTAAAGGACAATACAGGGTGAACGTCTAAAGAATGACAGGAGAGCCTGGAGAATGGCGCTGTGCATTCTGGGCCCCTGCTAACAGACATCTGTTTACATCTTGAACTGAATGGACAGTACAGGCTAGCAAGGAGCTGGGATCTCCCCGGGCAGCATGAAGCACAAGGTGCTAGATGAGGTGGCACACACAAAGGTCCAAAAGCACACCAATGGAGAGCTGCCAGTTAACCAAACAGGCAGAGCAAAGTAAAACCAGATGAAGGTGACAAGGTGGGCATTAGGTTGCATGGTGTTAAGAAAAAGCCAAATTAAAAAAACCTCACATTCTCAGACTCTCTGAACTCGGTTCAGGGTCTTGGGGGTTGATGCCTGTCTTAGCAGCATTAGACACAAAGCAGGTACCAACCCTGCAGGTGGTCCATCACAAGACCCTTTCACTCTCACATTGGCAGAGCAGGGCTGCCAGTTAACCCAAGAGATACATGTAGGAGGAAAGTCACGCTGACCAGGAGAGAGCTGGCAAAGTGGTCTGGCATGAGATCGGAACAGTGAGGCAGTCACACTAAGCACTGTGCCGCCGTGATGCCCAGAATTCAAGTGCACTTTCTAAACTGCTTCATTTTAACATCGTGTGTGTGTCCAGCAGGGAGTGTTAAGTCTGTGAGCTGTTGGATAATACACTGTGCAAAGGGCAGCTCCATTTACAGCATGGCAGCAAATACCAATGAGGACCCCAGCAATAGTTAACTTGTATTAAAGACCTGCCGGGAGATGCCCATTGAACATCAGCAGAGTGAGTGTAGCTGTAGCATTCGGGACGCTCTCCGTGTTAGCGTGTCTGGGGTTCAGCACTTCTCAAATGCCAGGGTGCTGTGACGCTAATTCTTTATAAATGAAAGGTAATCCTGTTTACATACAATATAGCGGGCAGTTTGCAACTAGCAGCCTCAGCCACCCATCATGCTGGAAATCTCTGGGAACAAAGAGCCCAAGAAGTACACCATAATGGTGAGAAGAAAAGATAAGAATGGATAATGTCAGCAGTGTAAATATATATATATCAGTAAATATGTATTGTGACATGCAGAAAAATGTGAAAGAATACGAAATATGAAAGGATAATATATATATTTTTTATATTATTTTATTATTATTATATGTATTTATTATGCATATGAAATAATAATATTTCATAAGCAGGTTATGCATGTAAACACAAGGCATGTTGAATACACAGAGCAGAGTGACGCACTGATGGCTGATTGAATGTCATGGCCGCCTGCAGGCCCAACAGCTTAGATGTGACTGAGTGACCATCCAGATAGATAGATAGATAGTGTGGTGGATTGCCGGCATTTTACTCCGGCCCTCACCCCCAGGCCGCTAGGAGGAGCTCTCCCGAGAGCATATCACGGGCCCCGAATTCCAGCAGGGCCTCATGGACTATGTAGTTTTATACACAGCCCTGCTGGATACCTTGGGGGCCACTGGGAGTCGCTGTCGGGAGGCCAATGGACTCATTTGGGCACCATGACCCGGAAGTTTGTCACAGGAAGAGCGACGGGCTTCCGGGGTGAAGAAAAGTACTGTTTACCCTGACCTGGAAGGAATAAGGACTTGTGGAACTGTTGGGCAGAAAGACTTCCGGGTCAGGGGGAATAAAAGGACTCTGGGAACTCCCAGACAACGAGCTGAGCTGGGTGGTAGGAGGGCAACGCGTCTGGGAGTGGAGGATTGTGATTATTATTGATTGGTTATTGTAATTGTGATTTATGAATATAGTGGAGTGGAGGGTGCTTGGTGCACATTATTATAATAAATATAATCATTGTGGCAATTTTACCAGGTATTTGGCGTGGTACCTGAGGGTTCAAGGGAGCACTACTGCCCTCTACTGCGAGAAATGAGATAACCGTGCAAGACTGAGGTGTGAAGCCTGTGTGCTGGTGGTGTGTGGAAATGCGAGTCTTCTAACAGAAAATGTCCCTTTAAGGAGCTGACATTTTTCAGTCCTGTTAGATTGTGTGCCTTACTTTACTTTGTGTGATCCTAGAAGATTAAAATAATTCAGTAAGCCCCTTGGGCCAAATCAGACTGCAGCCCCAATGTCATCCTTTCAGTTCAACTTGAAGGTCAGTGACATGTTGGCAAGGTGGACAAAAACAGCCATCTTCCAGTCTTTGAACCCCAGTATGAACCCGGTGACTCTCACTGCATCTTACTGCATTGGCTCTACTTTAACAGACGCAGAGCCTGCAGTTTGCAGAAAGTGGCACTGTTAAGGTAAACTGGCTAGTTACAGGTGAGCGTCGGGGCGAGAGTGTCCAGTGCTGTCCTGTCAGAAAGACAGTAAACATTTACAGGGCAGAAAGAATAACTTCAAAAGTGAGCAATCCTGTGGACAATTCAGGTGTACACAGAAAATCACATAATGGAAGCAGAGACTTTCACAGTGTTCAAAAGCTGCCTTGTCCTTAAAACCGTCACTCACTCAAAATGATAGTAAACTTTTGAAAGCATTTGTAAGTTCATCGTGTGCCATCAGTCTCTGACACACAGTGGAGGACAGCTGGGATCAACAGCCCTGAAGGTGTCACCAGTAAGCAGCTTAGACTGGCAAGAACTAAAATATACTGGAAAGATAATGGAAAGCACTATATGAAATAAAGACTGGAATTAGATAGATAGATAGATAGATAGATAGATAGATAGATAGATAGATAGATAGATAGATAGATTATATGTTTTAAGGTGTTTTTTTACTGATTATTGACAAATAATACTTTTATTGCTTCAAATTCCAATTTGAATGGCCACAATTACAGTAGTTATGTGGTGTCTATTAATGTCAATAATATTTTCCGATTCTCCTGCAGCTTTTGCCGTGTAAATACAGGCGCATAGGAATCCTCAGGTCCGCCCATAGGTTGTGGAAAGCCCACCACAGTAAAGACGCACGTCACGGATCTGCACTGCCATCTACTAAAGAGATGTAAGTGTGGAAACTCAGGGGGTGATATTCTCCAATGGTGAGGTGGAGGCTTAGTGTCATGGGCACTGAACGGAAGTGGTTTGTGACGCAGATGTGTACTGCAAATCTTTTGATTTCTCTTTGCAGTGTGGGGAGTTTCAGTGTGAGTAGAGTTGGGATTGCTACACATAAATAAAAAGTCACAGTGGATTGGAAAGTCCCCATAATGACTTGTAGCAGGAGTGTGAAGAGGGTCAATGTGTAGATAAGTGTAGGGAAAATGCACTATTTAAGCAAAACTGCAGAGCAGTGTCATCTTAACTAAAATCTTTTATTAGCTATGCTTGAAATCCATCTGTTCATCCATCGATAAACTTACCTAATCCAACTCAGGGCTGTACGGAGATGAGACCTATTCCAACAACACTGGATGACAGGCAGGAATCAACCCTGAGGAGCAGTGCCAGTTTATCACAGGGCACACATTCACTCATACTGGGCCAGTTTACAGTCGCTATAAACATAACATGCATGTCTTAAGGAAATAATATCTAAGCATGCAAGGAAATCCATCCTCAAAACAGAAGACAGAAATGAACTGCAACACAATCAGCAGACGACTGAGAGACACCAGGCAAGTATCCTGTAAGAGAAGAGGCTTGTGGCAAATGGCTACTTACGTACATGCATACATTTATATACTGTACACTCTCTATCTATCTATCTATCTATCTATGTATCTATCTATCTATCTATCTATCTATCTATCTATCTATCTACTGTATCTACAACTACACACTGATTTGATAAAAGCTAACAGAACGCCATGTCACACTGCTGTCAGCTGCTATTTAGCGCATGTTCCCGTATACTTTATGCTGTTAAAGTTGTGTTCAACATGCCGTTAATTTATTTCCTTTTAGACTGGCAAATAACAGAATTCTGTTTCATACCGAGGGAAGGGAAGTGCTGGAGACTCCGCTGAGACCTGACAGAAGATGTTATCTCCAAACCCCCGTCCGCCCCCGCCTCAGGTCACAGGTGTTATTACAGTAAAAAAAAAAAGCAAAACAAAGCCTAAATACGCATAATGAAAAGATTCTAATGGCTTGTTGGTAAAAACTTTCTCCCCTGAGGGATGGTTGTAATTTAAAAAAAAGAACAGGAAAAAAGGCAAAGCAAAGCATCAGAGAGATGACACAAGTCCTGGTGTGGTAGGAGGTTAGAAATGTTACACTAATACAAAATGGAAAAGGAGTCCCCATCACAGTGGAACGTTTACTACCAAAGTGAAGGGGCGTGAGGGTGGGTTGCTGTAGAAGTGACCAGACTTCAAGTGCAGAAGCAACTGCACACCCACTCAAAAACATTTAACGCTGTCAGTGAGTGTCTGATGACAACATAATATGGCCAAAGTCCTTTGGATTATTTCCTCATTTTCTGCTCAGGGTCTCAGAGGGTCAGACCTGATTATTGTTGTCCAATAAAAGACCACTGAGAGAGGAAGAGCTTAACAGCTGAAAACTAAAGAGAAAAAACATTAAATATTAATGGGCTGAGCCACGCATGAAGAGTGCTGACCTGTCGAGTGAACAGAGGACCGGCACGTGATCTACAAGAAGACACCTGAGACACGTGAACGGAAACTAAACAAGACTCAAAAATGAGAGGTCCTTGACGCTCTTGGTCATTTTTTTGTGTGAGGGTTCACTCTATGACAAGTGTTACAGAACTTTAAACAATTGTTTGACAGCCATACTTTAGTGTGCTTTTTTGGCCATGCACCCTTGACTCAGCTACTCAACCCTGTAACTTGGGTAGGGGCTTGAAGACCAAAAGACATTTTTGAAGATCTAATACTCTAAATATAGGGTGGTCCAGATCTAATTATGCAATTTTCATTACGCTTTAACTTATTAAGTATATTACATAGAAAATCACCCGAAAAATCCTGGACCATCGAGAAGTGTGCGAACTGACGACATAAATGAAAGTCATCTAGACGATCTGGATCTGCATAATTAGATCTGGACCACCCTATATACCACCAGGCTGGAGTGTAAATGAAGGACTTGGAGAATGAAGTGTGAAGAAAGTCATCTGAACAGACAGAATTGGCTTTGAGAAAGCTGAAGTAGAAATGCTGTATCTTTGGGCAGCTGTGTGCCAAGACCTGTGCAGGGCAGCCCAAGTGTTGTTAATGTCAAGCAAGCCTCACCTCCTGTCTGAGACAGGGAACAGAACAATTTCAAAATAGTTGCTCTTTCTTGCCCTACATGTAACTTCAGTGTCTTTCCACTGTATGTGCGTGTTTCAATGTCTCTTCACCTGCGCCTCCTCTCCCCTAAAGCCTGCTTCTCAGACCCTGTGTGACGATGTGGGTTCTACTCCATCGCTATCACTCTTTCAGGGAGCCTCTTGAACCCAAGACCGTCGGTAATGTAACCAGGTAGGGGAAAGGTGCAAAGTGCAGAAGTGCTTTTATTTAAAACAGTCAAAACCAAAAAGTGTTCAAATAAATAGTGCAGTTCAATGAAAATGTCAATAAATAAATAATCCATAAAACCAGGGTAATCCAAAGTGGAGGTTAATATTAAATACTTCCATTAAAAATGAGTTAAAAAACGAGGGCAGTATGCAGTACTTTAAAAACAAAACCCAGTGCCTTCTTCAGCTGGAGGCTCCCCTACTTCTCCCATTAGGTCATGCGCCAGGGGAGGCACCCTACCTGCAACTGACCTTCTCCTTCTGCTGGTCTGGAAGCTTCCTGATCCCTGGCTTTAATCAGCTCCTCCAGACCGAGACTTGGGTTCCCCAGCGACCAGGGCGCTCACACTGGGGCTTCCACCTCCCACGCCTTTGACTCCTGCTGCCTCCACGGCCTTATGTGGTGAGCCAACCACCTTCCGGTCACTCCTGCTCCTCTTAAGCGCTCAGAAGGAGTGACCACTTCTTAGTGTCTCCGAGTGTCAGCTCTTCTCAGTAGGAGCACATGGACCTGCATGTCTGTGTCTGTCTGTCCATCATCAGACACTTTCTCATTAAAAGCGGGGCCAGCAGTGCTGTGATGTGTAGCCACCCTTGTAGTTTACTTTGGGCACACTTTCTTTTCTCAGTTCTGTCATTTCTGGTAAGCTTATCAGACCGAAGTGTTGTTTACTGGAGGTGACTCCATAATTCAGAATCCAGGCTCTTAGGCATCTGCCATGTGTGACTGTGAGGTGGCCATCCGATAACCTCATGGAAAGAAGACTTGCGGCTCAAGCAGGAGACACACGTGCCATGTCTTATGCCACAGCAGATTTCCCGCCAAACAGCAATGAAGATGGAATCTCATTTTTCACTCCGTTGAGGTCAGATGACAAAGAACAGGCCTGGAAACTGAACATGTCAACAAACAGAATGACAGCACTGCCATGGTGCTATAGTCCTGCAGTATAGAAATGGAAAGTCGCAACATTCGGAAAAGTGCTGTAAAGCAGAAGACTGGCGTCTTCAGGCCATGTCCACACTACTACACTTTCTATCTATCTATCTATCTATCTATCTATCTATCTATCTATCTATCTATCTATCTATCTATCTATCTATCTATCTATCTATCTATCTATCTAATATGTATATGTATATATACATACAGGCTTCCTTTTTGCCTTTATTTACAGCACCATGTCATTAATAGACACACCCAATAACTACTGTAATTGTGACCCATCACACTGGAATTTTAAGCAAAAGAAGTATTTTTTCTTAATCATCAGAAAAACACCTTAAAACATATAATCTATCTATCTATCTATCTATCTAATATGTTTATAGTATATACAGTATGCCATATATATACAGTATATATATACTGTACATATATGCAGTATATAGTATATGACAGAATATTCTATATTTTAATATTTACTAAGCATGCTATTTATATAAATTCAAAGCCTATCAATTCCACAGACCTCAGTGACACACTGATTATTATTAATCTTCACTACTCCCTACATCAGTCTATTTTTATTACTTTTATTTCTTTCCCTTTAAAGCCTCGTGAATCATGTGCTGTCACTCCTCCACAATCGAGAGGTCGATGAAGCCTCTGTCTCCAGTGATATATTTAGTAATCCCTCAGTTGTAGTAATCATCTCAGCATGTACGGTGATATTCAGTGTATCAACTGGACATATCGGAACACTTCAATTGCTAATTTTATTGTCTTTGAATCTTGTCTCATGTTGGACTCTGTTTGAGTTCAAATAACTAAAAAGTGAAGGGAAAAGAGAGAAAGTCTGAGAATGCCGTTCTTCCCATTTTCAGTTAATTCCTGATACTCACTAAGCTCTAGCACAGGGCTGACTTGCTCAGTCAATGATGACATCGACACACAGATGGCACTTTTTAAGGCACATAGGCACCAGTGGTTCAAGTGTGCACAAGTCAGAGGGAGAATGGATACACTGGAGTGGCTTTGAACAGGACGGGCTGTGGTCTTCATTTTTATACACAGTTGTGCTGTGAATGGGCTGCCAGCCACAAAAACACTCACCCAAAATTGTGAAGCACAGATCGCTGATAAAAAGGGGCTGACAATGTGTGTTGGCCAACAGTGGTGCCCAAACTCACCAGCAGTTTTGGACTTAGACAATTCAACAGAAAGCTTTGCTTCAAAGTACCTGAGGTTGAAGGTTCAAATTCCCTTAGTGACGCATTGGGACCAGGAGCAAGTCAATTCACCCACCTGCACTCCACTTGGAAAAACAAAAGAAATATAACCAGTTGTATTTCAAATGTTGTAAGTCACCTGTGATAAAGCCAATAGGCAAATGTAAATATAAATCTCTGCGTCACTAAATTAATCTCTAGCTTGGTTTTCTAATGGATAGATAACAAGTAGTGATTATTCAATTGTTTGACTGACAAAATGAAGTAAAACAGGACAGAGGTCAACCTCCATGGCATTGAAGAGTAGAACACAGATGAGAGCTGATCGAAAAAAAAGCATCGAACAAAAATCCAAATATGTCAGCTACATATTAAAAGGAACGATCAAAAGGAAATCCAGAAAACAATGAGCTGTAAGGAGGAGGGGAGGCAGTGGCAGCAAACAAAGGTGTGAAGGTGTGGGACACCAGTTAAAGAGCTAACGGGTTAAAAGCACAATGGCCTGTTTACATTTGAAGAAGAACAAACATACTTAAGAGATAAGAAACGACAGCAGAGGAGACCTGAAGGAAAGGGACATGAAGGGCAGACGGCGCGGGAAGATTTGGAGGTAAAACACATGCAACACTAAACTAATTTTCATATATATATATATGTATATATGTGCAATGGCACAGAGCTGCTGTCTTACGGCTCAGGGGCATTGGGTTTGAATCCCACACTCAGGTGTTGTCTTCATATGCTAAGGACATTTTTTATATACTTTATTAAACCCCAAGAGGAAATTGTCTCTTCACATTACCTTTGGCGGTCAGAGTGCAGGGTCAGCCATTGTACAGAACCCCTGGAGCAATTTTCAGGTTAAGGGCCTTACCAAAAAGCCCAACAGAGTAGGATCCCACAGGCAGGAACAAAATTTAAACTGCCAACCTTCCAGATACCAGCGCAGATCCTTAGCTATAGTGCCACCACTCTGCTCTAACTAGTACTCTGTTTAGGGTCCAAATAAAATGTACTGTGTGCCCAGATACTAACAGATGGTGGGTAGTAGCCACAGCACATTTGGAAATTAGTTGAATTTCTTCCTGAGGGTGCTGGTTTTTTGGAGTTTGCATTTTCTCCATGTCTTGCCACAGTTTCCTCCCACAGATGATTCCCATCCATCTATTCATCTTCAAACCAGTTTAATCCAGTTCAGGACTGTGAAGGCCCAAAACCCATCATGGCAGCAGTAGGCACAAGACAGAGCACAACCCTGACTGGAGTACCTGAGGCCAAGATGATCACTTAGTTTAGAATTAAATCTGCCCATCAATGGAATGGTGCTTTTTGTTTGAGGAAACTTTCTGGTGGTATACAATTTGGACCCCTGTAACCTTGAATAAGAGAGCAGAAAATGGATGGAGTCACGACTCCTCTCTACCCAGAAAAGATTTTTTTAACAGTTTTCATGTTGTATTGTATGCATGTTTCTATAATGCATTCATATAGACAGATTTAGAGTTTTGAAAGGCACTATATGACAGATAGATAGATAGATAGATAGATAGATAGATAGATAGATAGATAGATAGATAGATAGATAGATAGATAGATAGATAGAAAGTGTAGTAGTGTGGACATGGCCTGAAGACGCCAGTCTTCTGCTTTACAGCACTTTTCCGAATGTTGTGACTTTCCATTTCTATACTGCAGGACTATAGCACCATGGCAGTGCTGTCATTCTGTTTGTTGACATGTTCAGTTTCCAGGCCTGTTCTTTGTCATCTGACCTCAACGGAGTGAAAAATGAGATTCCATCTTCATTGCTGTTTGGCGGGAAATCTGCTGTGGCATAAGACATGGCACGTGTGTCTCCTGCTTGAGCCGCAAGTCTTCTTTCCATGAGGTTATCGGATGGCCACCTCACAGTCACACATGGCAGATGCCTAAGAGCCTGGATTCTGAATTATGGAGTCACCTCCAGTAAACAACACTTCGGTCTGATAAGCTTACCAGAAATGACAGAACTGAGAAAAGAAAGTGTGCCCAAAGTAAACTACAAGGGTGGCTACACATCACAGCACTGCTCGCCCCGCTTTTAATGAGACACTTCTACCACTTGGAAGACTAAGAAGAAGACTTCAATTCACACAACATACTTTCACTTGTATGCTTGCCAACTATTGATTCTGTGATATGAAAAAAGAACTTGCTACTCAAGTGAAGATGGCTGATAAAAGTGGACTCTGAGCTGTCACAGAATATTTAAAAGAAGGTCACCGTCCATCTGGCTTGAAGGACACAAGGGAGCCCAGTAAATTCTTTCCATTCATTTATTAGACAACAATGCCCTGCACTGGCAAGTCTTTAGATGCACTATGGAGGAATAGCAGCCTCACAGTGCTGGTGTCTACTGTACTGTCCAGGTTTCATCTTCTCATCTTCCATTCCTAAGATGTGTGGGTTAGAATGATTGACATCTCTAAATTGACTCAGTGTGAGGAGGCTGTTGCAGAAATAAGGGTATGGACTGGTGTCCCATATCCATGTTTGATTCCCACCTTCCACCCAGTGCTGTACATCATACCCACTCTGGCCCACATATCAGCTGCCACCTTCAGCTTTCTGGGAGGTACTTTTGACCCAATTCTCCTGCCCTGGCACAACCCTTCCAGTCCAGTTTGTGGCATGGATGTCTCTTGCTAAATGCAGCAGAAAAGATGCTGCCCATTTTGCAGACGACTCTTTTTCAAGTGATGCCAGCCTTGATGCTCCCTCTTCTTCTGCCCTCCACTGCTGTCCTCACACTCTTAGAGGTAGTACACTGCCATCTCCCCACGCCAGTAGTGCAGACTCACTTTTTTCAGCTGTGGCACAGCACTCATTTCCTTTATCAGAAGTTCCTGCAGCATTCTTCTCCATCCAACAGCAGGCCGTCTTGCTTTTCTGAAGTCTGCTTCTCTGAGTACAAAATGACGATACTCTATGAAAAGTGAGATGCCTGATGAGAGCTTAACTCGGCTGGTCCAATTCCAACCCCAGATGTCGCCCCCAGTCAACTCTTCACTTGCCATTTTGAGCAGAGCGTGACCAGGCCCTCTTCTCTTTTCCATGGCCAACTTTGTACAACAGGGACTTCTGCCTCTCCTGCCTTGTTGTGAAAGACCCTGACATCTCAGATTCTTAGGAGTAACCCTGGGGTTGATCCATTTGAGTTAGGAATGGTTGGCAATTCCTTGAATTCTGGTGATTAATGTATTCCAGGTTAACTGGCTTGGTGTAAACATGTGCCCTGTGATACACTGGCATCTCAACAAGGTTTGGTTTCTTTAGTTGTGCCCAGTGCTGCCAGGATAACCATCATGACCCTGAGCTGGATTAGTAATTAGAAAACAAATGGATGCATTTCCCCTCTTTTTTGCACAGTATATATTGCAAAATTGTATGTGTACTAAATTTCATTAAAATCCACCCTAACACGTGGACTGTTTCACACATGGCAGGACATATGTGGAGGTGCAATAAATCATCATAGTCTGCACTAAAGGAGATCCAATATACAGTAAATGGCTGCCTGTCAGGATGGCCTGGTAGGTGACTGCTCCGTAAAGAACTGTGAAATGACGGAGCAGCCCCTTGGATGCAGAATTCAGTTCTCTTCGCTAACAGACGTCAGACCGGTCTTGCATAGCCAAAACACAGTCAGCTATTTCTAAACCTACCAACCAACAAAAAGATGCCTAATTAAACAAGAATTTTAATTAGAAGGGGGAACCGACCACTAATTACAAGTTTGGTTGAATGAAAAGCCAAGAGCTACTGCAGCCCTCCAGGATCTCAGCCTGACACCCTGGCTGCAGACTCAGAAGCAAAATGCTTGGCTCAACTGTGCAGTCAGTTTGGGAGGACTCAGCCTGTTCTTTCAGCATCCCATAATGTAAATCACTAAACAGAAGCCCCTCCAGTGCAGCCATGAGAAATTAAATATGCATGTTCTCCCTGTGCTCCTATTGGTTCCATCCCGTTGTGTTCATCCATCGATCAATCCATATTCAAACCCATCTGTGTTCCTGTCACACTTAGTGTAAATTCAGGCGCATGAGTAGAAGGAGCCAGCCTGTGCAGCAATGGGCACAAAGCAGAAGCCAAGCTAGGGAGGCAGACATGTCTCTCACATCCTCGCTGACTCAGACAGGGCCAGCTTAGGGCCGGTTTATACTTCACATGCATCATGGCTGCCACGCGTTCCCAGTGTTCCTGTGATGCGTCCTCTGAGCACATCCTTAGAAATGAACACAACGTGTGCCGAGTTGTAGTACCGGCAAAGGCGCAGTGTGATCAAGTTGGCATGTGACATCGGAGTCTCTGTTTACTATCTACATGTGATAGAAAGCCGCTTTGCGGATCGTATAGGATCGATGTGCACACTTTGATGAACTGTATGATGTGATGAAGCAGAATGCTGACATATAAATGCATTTGTGGTGCTTTTATACTCAAGCGTTGCATATTCATGATCGTAATGACATGACAAGTTTTAAAAGTCTCACATACCATTTTCTGTGCTGTTTTTTTCTTTTTTGTACCTTCACAACAGCATCAGAATGTATGGCAGCATATTTGGGCCACAGAGAAAAAAATTAGGGACACAGTGAATGGGTCTATTTTGTGATAAAAACGGAAATTTGGCTTTAACTCTTTGAGGGCTGAATATTTTTTCCAAAAAACAAATCGACATAAAATGTCTGCCGCTACATGCTGTGGCTGCCAGTTTGCCAAGAATGTGTGGCAGGCATGCTGCCAGGCTGTCTTCGTGTGGCTGGGACAGCAGCAACAGTCACAGTCGCAGTGCATTGCAACCTGGTTTCTACCCCTTATCATTGTTAAGCAGCAGTCCTCCTTGGCAAACATTGTCAGTACCACGATTAGCTGGAGACCAATCAGCTGAAGCTGAAACCTCGCATTCGTTTTCGATCACTTGTATCAAAATCGGAGTTTGACAAGTCATAGTCCAGTTCAGAGATAATAGGCAAAACGTTATCCACTGAGTATTTTGCTTTACGTAGTCTCTTTGGTCTCTCGCCAGATGTCAGTGCCATTTTTGCCGAAGGTGTTGCTTCCTTGCTACTCACGTGAGCACAGAAAATCTCAGTCAAACCAATGAAGCTAACTTTCTTCCTAGTAACGAGAGTCCAAATAAAACACAACCGCTGGTTTTGTCACAGTTTACAGTTGATTACCATCATTAACTCCTCCTTTTGACAAAAGACAACATCGGCCCTGAAAGAGTTAATCTCAAAATGTCCACTTTAACCTTGTAGTTTACTTTGTCCGACCTCTAGACCACAAATGTAATATTCTCGTGAGTGGGGGACCCACATGATGAGCAGATGCATTTCAAACGTTTTTACATGATATCGTTCCCAACATTTCCTCTAACATTTAATACATTTCACCCAAGATACACTAGTAACCTGCCGTCAGGAGAATCTAAAAATCTTAAAGGTTCCCTGTTTGCACAATGGCATGGTCTTCTCAGAACATGACTGAGGTGTAGTTATGGAAATTCTACTCTGCTTCTTCCTATCTAAACTTACTTAGTTACTGCTTAATTATTAGATCATTAGGAGACATTGCAATTTGTACGCAATTGTTTGAACTGTGCCATTAGCTCATAAAACGAATGAAGAAGATGAAGTAGCGACTTTGGGGTTGTAGTTGTACCTTCTCCTCATCCACCCATCTAGTGACAACCTGCACACTGGACAGGCTCATTTCATGCCATCATAATAACTTTGGGGAAGAAAGGATGCCGCAGAGGTGGCACATACCCATAGCTCTGTGCTTCATGATAATAAGGAAACAAACAAAATTAAAAATTGAAAAGCGTAAAATATTTAAGACTCAATTACAAGACCCAGCCCTGACCTGGTGGCGGGGGGGCATCTTTGTTCTTTGCTTTTCTTCTGCACTCTCAGTTTATCCCTTTGATTATTCCTTTTCTTTTGTTTGTTAATCACTTTATTAAACTCATTCCTTCACATTCAGTCCAAGAGAAATGATATCTAGCAGCCAATTACTATAATTTAAAATGTACTGTCCAAGCATCTGTTTATCTACTTTTATTTTCATTTATGAAAGCCTTGTCAGGAAGCTGGTGACCGTGTCTGGCTGCTTGTTTGTTGCAATGCACATTTTCTTGACTTCCACTTGTTCTGGGGTGCCATCCATGTGGATTGTACTTGTTCTGCCTGTGTGTCTGTAGTGTCCTCTTCCAAGCACTGACACACTGCATTAAGGTCGCTTAGAGTGGCAGTGTTTGCATGTGCCACACAGTGCTGCCTTTAGGCCATCGCCCATTAGGATGCAGGCTCCAACCCCAAAATCAAACAAATCTGATACATAATGTACAATGCACACCTTATTTATTGATGAGGTATAATATTTAAGTTTCTGTTGTATGTTCAAGCACTTGAGTTTCATTTTAGCAGGACAATGTCTGTACAATTGAGGCTCCTTGGGTTTTCTCCCAGGCGGCACGTTGGCGCAGTGGTAGCGCTGCTGACTCGCAGTTAGGAGACCTGGGTTGGCTTCCCGGGTCCTCCCTGCATGGAGTTTGCATGTTTTCCCCGTGTCTGCGTGGGTTTCTTCCCACAGTCCAAAGACATCCCGGTTAGGTGGATTGGCGATTCTAAATTGGCCCTAGTGTGTGCTTGGTGTGTGGGTGTGTGTGCCCTGCGGTGGGTTGGCACCCTGCCCGGGATTGGTTCCTGCCTTGTGCCCTATGTTGGCTGGGATTGGCTCCAGCAGACCCCCGTGACCCTGTGTTTGGATTCAGCGGGTTGGAAAATGGATGGATGGATGTCTGCACAATTGAGGCTCCTTGGGGTTTCTCCCGGGCGGCATGTTAGAGCAGTGGTAGCGCTGCTGCCTCGCAGTTAGGGGACCTGGGTTGGCTTCCCGGGTCCTCCCTGCGTAGAGTTTGCATGTTCTCCCCGTGTCTGCGTGGGTTTCCTCCGGGCGCTCAGGTTTCCTCCCACAGTCCAAAGACATACAGGTTAGGTGGATTGGCGATTCTAAATTGTGCTTGGTGTGTGGGTGTGTTCATGTGTATCCTGCGGTGGGTTGGCACCCTGCCCAGGGTTGGTTCCTTCCTTGTGCCCTATGTTGGCTGGGATTGGATCCAGCAGACCCCCGTGACCCTGTGTTCAGATTCAGCGAGTTGGAAAATGGATGGATGGATGGGTTTTCTCCCACCTCCTGAAGATATGTCTCTCAGATCAGCTGATGAATTTTAATTGTAAGCAAGCGTCTCCTGCAATAGACTTTTGGAGTTCAGTCCGACTGCCAGGTTGGGCTCATCCTGTGCTCAGCCCTGAAAACTGAAAATTGCAGAACAGTCAGTCGGAAGCAGCAGCTACTTACAGCCGGTGTGTGAGCAGTTTACATGTTCTTGCGGATACGTGCACAGTGCAAAGAGAAGTCATGAAACTTAGTTCTCGAAGTTGCCATGGTGTGAAAGACTGTGGGTGTGTGCTTGACGGGGTCCTGTGATTGACTGCTGCCCCCTTTGGAACCAAAATATCAAGATGGATAATATTGTCGTGGTGAAAATTTCATCATCAGAAGGCTTTTTACCTAAAAATAAAGGCTATTAGGACTCGGGACAGACAGACAGAGTTTTAAAGCTTTATTGCAATAAATCAACAACACAGGCTAAACCTAATTTGGCCGAATGAGATCGAGCCCTGAACATTACAGCAATCGAAGTTTACAGTGCATTCGGAAAGTATTCACAGCGCATCACTTTTTCCACATTTTATTATGTTACAGCCTTATTCCAAAATGGATTAAATTCATTTTTTTCCTCAGAATTCTACACACAACACCCCATAATGACAACGTGAAAAAAATTTACTTGAGGTTTTTGCAAATTTATTAAAAATAAAAAAACTGAGAAATCACATGTACATAAGTATTCACAGCCTTTGCTCAATACTTTGTTGATGCACCTTTGGCAGCAATTACAGCCTCAAGACTTTTTGAATATGATGCCACCAGCTTGGCACACCTATCCTTGGCCAGTTTTACCCATTCCTCTTTGCAGCACCTCTCAAGCTCCATCAGGTTGGATGGGAAGCGTCGGTGCACAGCCATTTTAAGATCTCTCCAGAGATGTTCAATCGGATTCAAGTCTGAGCTCTGTCTGGGCCACTCAAGGACATTCACAGAGTTGTCCTGAAGCCACTCCTTTGATATCTTGGCTGTGTGCTTAGGGTCGCTGTCCTGCTGAAAGATGAACCGTCACCCCAGTCTGAGGTCAAGAGCGCTCTGGAGCAGGTTTTCATCCAGGATGTCTCTGTACATTGCTGCAGTCATCTTTCCCTTTATCCTGACTAGTCTCCAAGTTCCTGCCACTAAAAAACACCCCCACAGCATGATGCTGCCACCATCATGCTTCACTGTAGTGATGGTATTGCCCTGGTGATGAGCAGTGCCTGGTTTCCTCCAAACGTGACACCTGGCATTCACACCAAAGAGTTCAATCTTTGTCTCATCAGACCAGAGAATTTTGTTTCTCATGGTCTGAGAGTCCTTCAGGTGCCTTTTAGCAAACTCCAGGCGGGCTGCCATGTGCCTTTTACTAAGGAGTGGCTTCCGTCTGGGCACTCTGCCATACAGGCCTGATTGGTGGATTGCAGCAGAGATGGTTATCCTTCTGGAAGGTTCTCCTCTCTCCACAGAGGACCTCTGGAGCTCTGACAGAGTGACCATTGGGTTCTTGGTCACCTCCTTGACTAAGGCTCTTCTCCCCTGATCGCTCAGTTTAGATGGCCAGCCAGCTCTAGGAAGAGTCCTGGTGGTTTCGAACTTCTTCCACTTACGGATGATGGAGGCCACTGTGCTCATTGGGACCTTCAAAGCAGCAGAAATTTTTCTGTAACCTTCCCCAGATTTGTGCCTTGAGACAATCCTGTCTCGGAGGTCTACAGACAATTCCTTTGACTTCATGCTTGGTTTGTGCTCTGACATGAACTGTCAACTGTGGGACCTTATATAGACAGGTGTGTGCCTTTCCAAATCATGTCCAATCAACTGATTTTACCACAGGTGGACTCCAATTAAGCTGCAGAAACATCTCAAGGATGATCAGGGAAACAGGATGCACCTGAGCTCAATTTGGAGCTTCATGGTAAAGGCTGTGAATACTTATGTACATGTGATATCTTAGTTTTTTATTTTTAATAAATTTGCAAAAATCTCAAGTAAACCTTTTTCACGTTGTCATTATGGGGTGTTGTGTGTAGAATTCTGAGGAAAAAAATGAATTGAATCCATTTTGGAATAAGGCTGTAACATAACAAAATGTGGAAAAAGTGATGCGCTGTGAATACTTTCTGGATGCACTGTATACTGTAGATATAAAGTAGATAAAAAGATTGGGAACATGCACTGATAGTGTGTTGCTACACCCACCACATGACGTACCACCTGGATTGGGACCCGAGTGCAGCGTGTGACACTTCAGCACCACACTGGAACAATCATCAATTTGTTTTAGAGTGGCTGGAATGCCAATCCTGCCATCAACCCCAAAGTTTTCCATGTAAGTTGGAGGACCTTCTTGCTGGGCTGGATGCAGATTAACGTCATATCCAGGACGAAGCATTAACAGGTTAGGGGTCTTGCTCAAGGGGCCAACGGAGTAGAGTCACTTCTGTTTTTTATGGAATTTGAACTGGTAACCTTCCAATTGCCAGTACAGATCCCGAGCCTCAGAGCCACCACTCCACCCATAGAGTAGATACAGCATTTAGATATTAGATTAAATTAGATTAGTTTAGAAAACTTTATTAATCCCAAGGGGAAGTTCAGATGCATACAGCAGCAGAAACATAAAAAACAAGGATACAGACTCACAGGTCAGATAATACATCCAATCAATCAATCAATAAAAATAAACTTAACAAGTACGTCAGGAGGAAGCATTGAATCACCCGATTACAGTGGGCAGAAAAGACCTGCAGAAGAAATTCATAGCATACTATGGAGGAATGGGCTCCAAGAGAGTGCTTCCTCAAGGAAATTTAGGGAATTTTTCATGATTCAATCAAATTTTGCCAACATTCTTTTTTTCCACAACAGCTTCAAGTGTGTCCAGGGTTAGCCCTGTGATGCAGCAGACTTTTCTGATAAAACAAAATATATATAGATTTATAAATAAATATATCCTAACACAGGGTCACAGGGGTCTGCTGGAGCCAATCCCAGCCAATACAGGGCGCACGTCAGGAACAAATCCTGGGCAGAGTGCCAGCCCACCGCAGGGCATGCACACACACACACACACACACACACACACGCTAGGGACAATTTAGGATCGGCAATGCATCTAACCTGCATGTCTTTGGACAATGGGAGGAAACCGGAACAATAGGAGGAGGTTAGGAGCACACACTGATACACATGACAAACCAACTCAGGATCCAGATTAGGACCCGAGTGCAGTCATGCAATGGGTGACATCTCAGCACCACACTAGTTCAGATGGATGAAGGATGATCAGGGGAAACAGGATGCACCTGAGCTCAATTTTGAGCTTCATGGCAAAGGCTGTGAGAACTTATGTACATGTGCTTTCTCAATTTTTTTATTTTTAATAAATTTGCAAAAATCTCAAGTAAAAGTTTTTCACATTGTCATTATGGGGTGTTGTGTGTAAAATTCTGAGGAAAAAAATGAATTGAATCCATTTTGGAATAAGGCTGTAACATAACAAAATGTGGAAAAAGTGATGCACTGTGAATACTTTCTGGATGCACTGTATATAACAATTTCTTATCATTCTGACCTTGTACAATTAGCTTATTCTGTACCTGGCTATACTGTCTATTGTTCACTCCAGTTTCTGTTTTGCTTATTCTTGATTGGTTCTTCAACTGGGCAGATGTTCCTTCTTCCATATTTGGTCTTTCATGGTGTCCCTTCCTTCTCCAGCCTTTCATGCTATGCTACAGTATATTGGTGGCCTAAAGCTAAGCTTTAATTAAAAAGAAATATAGTATATGCTTTCATTTAATCATTGCTTGACATGCTTGATTTGCCTTTATTTCTCTGCTAAAGTTAATTTCTAATATACTCTTCTATATCTATTGCTAATGCCAGAATTTACTAGTGTTTCTCTTCGTGCATTACATCAGTGTGAACTTGCTTACAGCAAAAGCCTTTTGTTTCCTTTCTGCTGGTTCATCAACCCAGCTGGTTTCTTTACGTGCCTCACAGAGCCATCTTCTGTCTGTGGTATCGTTTCCTTAGCTTCCCAGCCTTGGACACTGGTGTTCTCAAACTCTTATCCTGTTCTAAGCTGGTTTCTGTACGTCAATTCTGTTCTTTTCTCACACTAGAAATTCTGCTGTAAGCTTAAAAAATAATGCAATATGACTGATTTTTAGTTAACTGTTTCCTTGACCTATCTTATTTTCTTAACATTCTAATTTGTGCTTAATCTAATGTTTTAGAAGCTTTTCATTACTTTTTATGGCTCTTTATGTTAATTTGCTATTTTTATGCTAATATAAAAAATTTTCCTTCTACAATATTCATTCAAAGCCAAGTTCTCATTTTGTGTCCTGTGTACACTGCACGATGACATCAGCACGTGCATGTCTCCCACAAACCGCTAACAGCAGTACAAAACCAACAACAGAAAACAAAAACACAGCAACATCAGACATTAAATGCAACATCAGACAATGTAAAGTAATGGCAGTAGCAGTACGTGTAGTGTCACGTCTACACAGTGCAGGACAATTCGTACTTGCATGATGAACCAACATGATTAGCAAGAAGGTGCTGAAATACATGACTGAGATAGATAGATAGATAGATAGATAGATAGATAGATAGATAGATAGATAGATAGATAGATAGATAGATAGATAGATAGAGAGATAGTGTCAGGGATGCCAGGGACCGGATGTGGGTCTGCACCCACCCTGGATCACTTGGGGGTTGCCTTCCGGGTTGCTTTGGGGGCCACAGGTACAGGGCATGAAAGCCCTACCCTGTAGGGGCCCGTGGTCACTGCCAGGAGGCGCCCCAATGCCTTGGGGACCTGTTACCCCAGCACTTCCGCCACACCAGGAAGTGCTGGGGGGAAGATTTATGACGGCGCCCGGAGAGCAGCCGGGAGGACAGCTGGCACTTCCGCCACACTGGGGCATGGCCAGAGGAGGAATGCCGGGAACACCTGGTGCTCATCCGGGAACCATATAAAAGGGGCCGTCTCTATTCATTCGAGGCTGGAGTCGGGAGGTGGAAGGACGAAGCACAGAGGAGCTATGGAGGCGGCCTGAATACAAGGCATTGTGAGGCCAGGACTGTGTTTGGGGTGTTTGTGCACGTGACTGGGGTCTGAGTGACCTTTGAACTGGGGGTCTTTGTGACCAGTATTGTAAATATAGTGTAAATAAACGTGTGGTGGTGTTTTAACAACATGTCCGCCTGTCTGTGTCCGGGCCGGGTTCACAATAGATAGGCATTATATAAAAGAAAGACTAGCATTAGATAGATAGATAGATAGATAGATAGATAGATAGATAGATAGATAGATAGATAGATAGATAGATAGATAGATAGATAGATAGATAGATAGATAATGTAAGGCACTATATAAAAGAAAGACTAGCATTAGTCTATACATATAACAAGAATTTTTAGAATCTTAAGTATGCTATCAAGGTACAAATACACACATAACAGGAATTATCAATAAGTAAGTTAACGTAGTGTAGGTATTTGTAAAGTGTTAGAATTGCACATACTTGTACGTTACAATTTGCACAAATCGGCTTTCCTAAGACACTGCTTACACTAGAAACCAACCCACTCATCTCTCTACTCCCACACCCCATGATGCACTGTGTGCCCGCAGCCTCGAGTGACTTCCCTCTCCAGGGACGTTGACAGTCAGAAATGAGATGGACTAGGACAATGAGGACACAAACAACAATGTCTGGTGTAAAGTGCACTGTGCATTTTTTCACAACAATCCAAAGTCAAAATGTGTTTAAAATTGTGCCGTGCTGATTCTCTTTAAATACATAATCATTTATAAACACAGTGCATTTGTGGAATTTAAAATTCTAATAGATAAATTCAATAAACATGTTAAAACCAACAACAAAAGCATAGTCAGAATTTGTCTAGTGTCTTCATTGTGCCTCTTGAGTCCCACTGCATTTCCCAGCTCACCATCCTGGTCTGCTCAGCAGGCTGAGACACCAGTGAGTGCGGTCAACCTTCTTCAGCACTGGTCCCCACCACCATCCTCGCATACGTACGGACCCACTGAGTCTGGCTCCCTTGTCTCAACACCACCCTTCAATGTAAGTAGGGATGGCCCTGGGAGCAATCGGCCGCTGTAATGCTCAACAGGAGCGACTTCCCCCCCATGGCCATCCTGACCACCTTGGCCACTTTCTTTTGCACTGGCTCAATCCTCAATTCTGCCATCCCCTCTCTCTCTTTATCTCTCTCTCTTTCTTCACCTCTCCCCTGATTTTTCCTTCCATTCACTCTCCAACTTTTCTTTCTTGATTTCTCTTTTGTTTTTCTTTTTCTCTACTTGCTACTCAGACCCTTTTTGTCCGTCTGAGTGTAGGTGCTTACCTTAATAACCTGCAGAGTGTCTATGAGGAATGGCTGGGCTGGTTGCTCTCACACACAAAGGAGCAATTGGTCGATTCCCCCATTAAACACACCAGAGCCACACATGTTTCCTTCAGCACACACCTACACTCACAAAGCCACACTGTTTTTAAAAACATTGCACCCATGGACCCCTGACATGTTTCACCACACACCCATTTAATCCATTACAGCATCATAAGACCTGTGGGGCACAAAGCAGGAGCCATTTTAGGACTGTGCGCAGCTCCACTGTGGAGCACACTCACTCAAGTATTCACCCAAAGTCATTTCCACCATGTCACCACTTTTATTGATTTTCCAGTCCATCACAGGACACACAAACCATCGCCTATCTTCCTGGGAGTCAAAGAGTCATATTTTGCACCAGTTATGGGGCCTCACCTCTGTGTGTGATGCTCGCTAGCACTGCAGCCTCTTTATTGACTCCATGCTGAGTCCCAAACTAAAGTTAGCGTTCTCCTCTCCACTACATATATGATGAATTTAACTGTCTTGGCTCTTCTTGCCAGGGTTTATAGCCGAAATGCTGGAATACGCTGATGGCCACACAACCATGAATTGGATTAAGCAGGTTGGAGAACAACATGGCATGTTATGTTAGCCATCCATTCATTATCCAACCTGCCATATCCCAACCACAGGGTCACAAGGGTCTGCTGGAGCCAATTCCAGGGCGCAAGGCAGGAAACAAACCCCAGGCAGGGCGCCAGCACACCGCAGGGCACACACACCCACACACCAAGCACACACCAGGGACAATTTAGGATTGCCAATACACCTAACCGGCATGTCTTTGGCCTGTGGGAGGAAACCCACGCAGACACGGGGAGAACATGCAAACTCCACGCAGGGAGGACCCGGGAAGCGAACCGGGGTCTCCTAACTGCGAGGCAGCAGCACTACCACTGCGCCACCGTGCCGCCCAATGTTATGTTATGTTATGTTATGTTATATTTTGGCCACTACTTCTAACAAGTGGATTTCTTTAAAAGGAAAAGTTCAGTCATTGTTTGGCCCTGCACCCTCTTCAAGTCGGGGACAAAGAACCATTGAGCTTTGAATTTAATAAGCAATTCCCATGGAACAAAACAGAATTCAACAGCTGTTGCGAAAGCATTTCTTTGTTATATTTCTCCATTAGTTAAAGCCATTAAGGTGACAGACTTCACAAAAAGTGCCATTCCATATCTTTGGTTTTAGCCTTTCAAGTGAATGTTTACAGTGGGATTTTCTGCAGGGCTCGCCCCACCAGCTACTACTTGTTTTCTGAATGCTGATTTTGATGAGAGAACAAAAACTCTTATACGTCCAAGCTTTCAGTTCCCTTCTGTAGTGCCAGTCATCTGTCAGCTGCATTCATCTCCCATAATCCTCCTGGATCACAAATGACATAAATGGCTGCCAGTGGTATGCCTTAATCCTGCTGATCCTTGATGTTCCTAAAGCCAAAGTATGGCACACGTGAGCATTCCGTAGGAAGGAAGCATTCGTTCCTGCCTTAGACTCTTAGATTAGGCGTGTGGTCCGGTGACTCAGGAGCAGAGTGAGGTGTGACGGCCACTTTGACCCTCCGAACTGGCTGTGCTTACTCACTGGCGTACACCTTTGTTTCTCTCTAGAAATGTGTATGCATGAATGGCGTAACATTTTTTGAAAAGTGGAGCACTTTCAAATTTTCTTCTCATTTCAGCAAACAGTTTGTTACCACAGTTTATTTTATTACATATTTTTGTTACAGTGAACCACATCCAAAAATCACAGTGATAAAAGAATATAATTACATGTACTAGTAGTGCATATACACTTTGTTTTTATTACCATTTTACATTGTGGCTGAAGTTACTCTCGTAGAGGTGATGAGCTGTAGGATGCGGAGGGTCTGTGGATAACTGCAGTTCACATTTCTTAAACATGAAACTTCTTCAAAGATGGAAACTTGAAATCTGTGCTGAAGTCTCAAGCTATAATTGCTGGCTGCCTTTGAACATAACAGATAACGGGGCATCTTTACTTGTAAATTACAGTGGCAGAGAAATACTGGACCATAATCTTCAGATAATGGAGTTGTGAGGTTGTTTTAATGTAATGGAAAAGCTGAGTACACATTTAGTCACCATAGCATAAAGAGCCACCGAGATGTCTTTCATGTATTTCTACCCAAGTTAAGTTCTTCTATGGACATGAACATCAGGCCACTTACTTGCTTCAACTTCAAGCAGTAGGACAAGTGAGTCCCTGTGACTGTGAGCATCGTCCAGGTGACCACACAGCCTCAGAGATGAGTACAGGATGGGGCTGAGGCACAAGTCACATTGTTGGCATTCAAACAGTAGGGATGGCACTGACCTTGTATGGTGATGAACAAATAAGCAACATCATTACTGTTCTATTGAATAAATACAGAATATTATTATTAGACAATTTTATATATATATATATATATATATATATAACTAGCTGCCCTCCACGGCTTCGCCTGCATAGAAGTGAAACAAGACAGCGAGGAGGGCCCTGCCCAGCTCCCCACTCCTGACGTCACGCTTCCCCCTCCCCTCGGACTCAGATTAGTGCGAATATATCGCTCCTGTGAGTGAAGTATGATTCTTAGCCGCAAAATCAACTGTAATGATCAAGCAAATTCTACATAAAAGCCCGATCTAAATCCGTTAAGTAGTTCTCTTGTTTGCTAGCTAAGCTAATGTAAGGTACGCCCCGAGGCTGGAGCATGAGTGAGGAGGGCCCGCTGCGTCTTTGTTGAATTTGCGCAAATAAACCGATACCGCAAGCGAACTATGATACATAGCATGATGAGAGAGGTCGCAAAATCAACTGGAATGTTCAAGCAAATTATAGAAAAAAAAAACCTGATCTAAATCTGTTAAGTAGTTCTGTCGTGAAAAGCAGACAGACATACAGACAGAGAGACAGAGGTTGGATTTTATATATAGAGAGATAAATGTACATCTAATGTCTGATATCCTTATACTTTAGTACTTGGTCATCCAACCATGTCCACATTTGGCTCCACGCCATCCAGAGGTATAGTTCAAATCCCATTACTGTCACAAGGGATCCTACTCTATTGGGCCCTTGAGCAATGCCCTTAACCTGAAAATTGCTCCAGGAGCGTTGTGCAATGGCTGACCCTGTGCTCTGATCTCCAAAGGTCATGCGAAAAGACAATTTCCCCTCAGGGATTAATAAAGTATGGTGTTGTTGTCTTGCTATCAGGAACAGCTGTTGAACGAGTAAAAGACAAACATATAAAAAAGATACAAGCTGAAGTAACATCTCTCAAGGTACACATGAAACAGTAAACTAATCCACAGCTGAAGCTGTACAGAATGTTTCTCTGTTTTACGATAGACAAGTCCACAAATTCACCAATGCTTCTTAATGGGAGATTTTGAAATTTCACAAAGTAAAATGTATTTGAGATGTCTCAAAGAAACCTGAACTGTCAACACAAATTTCCTTGGGGAGGGAGTGTGTCAAAACCCAATAAAATCAGTCCACTGGGAGCACAGTTGTTTCATGCAGACAGAAGGACAGACAGACATGGCTATCACAGTAGGGGCTTTACTCATTACGAACGAACACACTTGAAGAAGGTTATGTGAATACTTTTACAGGAGCGTATTGGGGCACAAGGCAGGGCCAGCCCTGAATGTGTCGGCAGTCGACTGTCACAGGGCACACTCACACACTCACACACTCACATGCTGACACACTGACACGCTCACACTCTCACACACTCACTCACACGCTCACATGCTCACGCACTCACACGCTTACACACTGACACACTCACACACTCATCTCAATCACACGCTCACACGCTTACACACTCACACGCTCACGCACTCACATGCTCACACGCTCACACACTCACACACTCACACACTGACACACTCACACACTGACACACTCACACACTCAAACAGTGACACGCTCACATGCTCACATACTCACGCACTCACACGCTCAAACACTGACATGCTCAAATGCTCACACACTGACATGCTCACACACTCGCACACTGACATGCTCACATGCTCAAACACTCACACACTGACACACTCACACACTGACACGCTCACACTCTCACACACTGACACGCTCACACACTCACATACTCACACACTCACACACTCACATGCTCACACACTGACAGCTCACACACTCACATACTCACATGCTCACACACTCACACACTGACACAATCACACACTCACACACTCACATGCTCACACACTCACACACTTACATACTCACACACTGACACACTCACATACTCACACGCTCACACACTCACACACCTCCATCCATCCATCCATCCTCTTCCGCTTATCCGAGGTCGGGTCGCGGGGCAGCAGCTTAAGCAGAGAGGCCCAGACTTCCCTCTCCCCGGCCACTTCTTCCAGCTCTTCCGGGAGAATCCCAAGGCGTTCCCAGGCCAGCCGGGAGACATAGTCCCTCCAGCATGTCCTGGGTCTTCCCCGGGGCCTCCTCCCGGTTGGATGTGCCCGGAACACCTCACCAGGGAGGCGTCCAGGAGGCATCCTGATCAGATGCCCGAGCCACCTCATCTGACTCCTCTCGATGCGGAGTCACACACCTGCGCTCAGATAAGTTTGTTTCCGGTCTTTCTCACAGCTGGTGACAGAAGTCAAATGCAATGCAGGCCTTCATGAGCAGAGGATCTGCACATCTTTAGCTCAGTCGATTTATTTGTCATCCAAGAAAGAGCAGACCAAAATCAATTAGCCTGGCAGTGTGTGTCCATTTGGCAGGTGCCCATTGGACCTGATATCAAGTACACTCGTTGTGATAATAAAATGAGCAATGTGAGATTTGCACGCTGCTGGCTCTAAGAATGCATCCTAAAGAAAGGAGTTTGTGTTTCTATTTGTTCTGATTGGGAATAATTGTACTCGGGCTGAAAAGTGATCTGTTTAAATTGAAAATGAAAATGGCAGCTCCCATTTGTTATTTGCAGCTTTCATGGCCTCTGTGAATGGTGCAGCTCACTGATTTTCCTCTAGACGAGTTTCAGAGAAGCCATTTGTTCTTATCAGGCCTGAAAGTCTGGGCCCTTGGCAACATTTTACTGAACAACTGCTGCCATTGCTTTACATCTGTGGCATGGACTCCAGCACACCATGTCCATGAAGTGGAATTAAAAGTTCTTTGTAGGAAGGAATTTCTGAAAGTCATGATAACATCTTTTCAGATGCAAGTTCGAGAGTGAACTGCCTTATAATGGCAGATCTTCAGTTTACAAGTCCTTCTGGCAGAAAGAAGCGGGGACAGGCGGGAAGACCTTGAAAGTGAGGTCAGTGTTGGTATATCTGTCAGTCTTCCATTCTGCATAGGGAAGAAAAGACATTAGCACCCAGTGCCAAACCCTGGAGCAGCTGGTTATTACCATCACCAGAAGCTTTAAGCTGTCCTCTATGTGCATGCTTGTGACATTGTACTGTGTGCCATCCAGAGTGGCTTCTGGCCTTAAAGTCAATGCTGCCAGCTCCCATGTCCCTGCGCTGGATCGAGCAGAAGTTCTACTTTACTTCTGTCCTTCTGAAACAACTGAGGACGGTGCTCAGTATAGAAAGGCACTATATACTGTACAAGACTTTTGCTCAGTATGTTTTGTATATTCTTTCTGAAAGCAACCCAGTATTGGGAAAACAGATCCAGAAAATGAAAGGTGGATTAGTTTCTAGTTGACTTTTTAACAAAGATGGACTGAATGTCCTTAATCTATCCTCATTTTAAAGAGAGCACATCATCATTAGGCAATCTACTGAGTGAACAAGAGTATAAGTCAAAGTCGCAAAATAAAACTCAGGATCATTGACTAGTCTTGTATTTTGAAAGTTTCAAGCCAGTGAGAGTGGACATCTTGGACCACAGGGCCTGCACTCTTTCTCACTAACATCACCGCCTCCCTTTAACTGGGCACACAGGCTGAAGTGACCTTGAAGGACTTGAACGCCAACACCAAAGTGATGCTGATGAACAGGAAATGTTGAGAGGGGATGATGGAGAGCACAAAGACAGGAGAATAGGAGAAATGGTGAGTGGAGGAGCAGGTGAGGATGTAATCGGGCACGTTAGAAAAAGTTAAAGTACACTTGAGGCTACTGAGGACTGTCTGTGGATGTTGTAAATAATGGCTGAAACGGGCCTGGGTGCAAAGCCGCGCCAAATGGCAGGTGTGCCTAAGAGCACAGCCAGGCAGCTTTCACAGATCTGTTCCTGACCTCTTCCTACCAAGATAGACAACTCAGAAATCCTGATAATAATAACTGCAAATGGAGCCAGGTGCCAGTCTAATCCAGTCAAGGTGCCAGTCTTCCTCATGGCATTTGGAGCTGGATGACTGGAGGGATATCATTGGCCCATTCATTTTTGAGCCCTTTTTTAACCCTCAGTCAGTTTTTAAACTGTACATTGGTTTCCAGCTCCAAAAGCCCACCTGGACTCTGTCTGCCAGTTTTGTTGCAGTAGATTGACAGGGCAGCAGCTAACCAGGCAGTATTTGCAAAGCTTGTTGTCTCATCATAGCTGTGATCATCACCATAGACATCGGTAGTTTAACATAGCATAACATTTTTAGAGTCCAGTTCAGGGTACTGGAGAGCTGGAATGTGTGATGGCACAAAAGCAGGAACTGACCTTGGATATAGTGCCAGTCTATTACAGTGCCCACTTCATGTCTTTAGGGATGTGGGAGGAATATTGAACACAAGTAAACTTCACATGGACATTAACCGACTGCAGGATTTGAGCCAAGGATGCTGATGTGTGAGGTGGCAGCACTAACAACTGCATGGCCCTGGCCTTCCCCAGGCTATATCAGTGCTGGAGCTGAGCTGATAGGATGAGATGCCAGCCTACCACAGGGCATAGGGCTAACTGAGCATTGCTAATTTAAGCTGACACATCCTTTTTTGGTATATTGAGGGAGAACCTGGAGGGAAACCCATAAAGATAAATGTGCAGAGTTAATACAAGGGAGAGATGAGGCGCTGGATCCAACAGCACAAACCACTGTGCCATCATGCTGCTGAAAAAAAAAATCTCAATGTTGAAAATTAAAAGGGTGGCATGGTGGAGCAGTGGGTAGTGCTGCTGCCTCACAGTTAGGAGACCCGGGTTCACTTCTTGGGTCCTCCCTGCATGGAGTTTGCATGTTCTCCCTGTGTCTGCGTGGGTTTCCTCGGGGTGCTCCTGTTTCCGCTCACAGTCCAGAGACATGCAGATTAGGTGTATTGGCAGTTCTAAATTGTCCCTAGGGTGTGTGTGCGGCCTGCCCGGGGAAGTTTTCCTGCCTTGCGTCCTGTGTTGTCTGGGATTGGCTCCAGCAGACCCCTGTGACCCTGTAGTTAGGATAAAACAGGTTGGATAATGAATGGATGGATGGATGAATAATAAAATTGCTTGAGGACTGCTTAAAAAAGAACACAAAAAAGTGACCTGCCCGAGGACATTAGTGTGCCGTCTCACCACGTGGCCTGGCATGGTTATTCATTTATGCAAAAGATAAAGCTTATCTGGAGTTTCCTGTCTTACCGTTATTGGGCGCAACGCCCCTTGTGAATTTCAGTTATTAAAGTGCTTAATCTGTGGGCTTTAACTGGCACTATCTTCTCACCCACCCTCTGCCCACACATAATTTTAGATTAGAGGAAGCCTGCATGTCTGATCTGCCAGGGCAATCCCACTAGAAAATAACAATGAGGTGTCTGTTTTCTCTGAAGAGGCCGACTCAGCTGGGTATTTGTTAATTTTTATTTGGATTGCTTTCTTAAATTGCTAAAAGCCAAGCAGCACTGTGGGCTGACAGCAGAGTAAAAATGGACAGATGACTATAGAGGGTGGCATGTAAGCAGGGCTGACAGTGACATTGGGGTATCTGTGGACAATTGGGGGCAGAAAGAAAGACTAACAAAGGCATCAGACTGAAAGAGTAACCCCAGGCTGACCTGCTGAACTCATTCCTTCGGCTGTTAGCCTGGCATCCCTTAGAATGGCAGAAATTTAGCGGGTGTTTTACTCCAAGCAAAAGTGTGCTACTTCAAAATAAACTGACAAAATGAGTCCAGGAGAGGACATTGAAGGGAAACAAATAGAAAATCTCTGGAGAATGAGTAAGTATAGTGTGAGGAGTCAGCTTTTATGCTCCATTTTACATGTTTTTGTTTAACAAAAATGACAAATGTTTTTGATTAAGTTCAAAAAGCGCTCACCAAGAACCCAAATACGCAGACATTACAAGTGCTGGCTTGAACTGACACACTGAAAGTAAAGGTAAATTGGGAGCATGTCATGTGCACTCTCTTGTTGGAGTTTAAGTTTTGTAGAAGGAGAACGGGCATCCCAGACAAGACTGGGAGAAATATGTTACCCAGATGGGAGGCCAGTATGACAACGCAGATGAAATGGCCAGTGGAACAAATAAATAACTCTGTGCCTGGATGGTATAAAATAATGGACAGACCACCAGAAGCCAGGAGTCGGGAGCAGTTCAACCCCCTATACGTCAGGTGGCAGTGGTCCTTACATGGGAATGCAGTTGGGACACACACAGGGGTGCTTGGGATATGGAGTCCGGATGGGCAGCCCTTTCGGGGTCCCTATGTTCCAATAGAGGGTGCTGTCGGTGGAGGACCTCCCTAATTTTACTATCACCTGGAATTCCATCCCAGAAGACGTGCCATCTGTGTCTGGCATAAAAGGAAGCCCGCTGCCACACATGGACAAGTCAGAGTAGGGTGGAATAAAGATGAAGCTTCTGTGCAGGAATGGAAGAGACAGAAAGACGAGGGCAGAGAGAGAGATGATAGAGTTGTAGACTATCATTGTATGCTGCTTTGTCAATGTGTCTGTTGTGGGAAACTCTTTAGGAATGCATTTCCCACGAAGGAATCCTCCTGTTTATTTTATATACATGTCTGTGCCTTTGTGTCAGATGTTTGGGGACCTGGAGTGCCCGCTGGTGTTAACAGTACATTTAGTTCCAGACACCTGTGTTCAAACCCCAGACCCGGTCACTGTAGGATATGCATATTCTGTTCCCGTGCCTAAGAGTTTTTACCATGTACTGTACTCCATTTTCTTCTCCCACATCTGAAAGACGTGCATGTTATGTCAGCAGATAGGATGACCAATATGGGAGGAGTGGTTAGGGATTTTGGGTCAATCTGGGAATTACATCAACACCTCATTAGTCAGGTTAACTAACCTGTCTTTGGTGGTCTAATCCTCCATGTTCATTTTTTTATAATTCAGCATTTGGTGAGTTCTGCTTCACAATGATAAGATGAAAAAAGCGACACTGCGAACTCTTCACCGCCACACTTTAGTTGTTCCTGTAGTAACATTTTGACACCTTCTGTTTAAATTCAGGTTAAGGTAGTTATTTCAGGTAAAGTGGACAGAACGTTTGAGATAAGGTTGTTATACTCACTAATCACGGTGCTGGCGATGTGTTGCATGTTGATTAGCTCATGTAAGTGACAATTTCACAGTATCCTGCACATGTGACAACCCTATAAACCTGTAAAACACAAAATATCAAAAGGATCAGAGTGCCTTATTTTTACTAACTGTACTGATACTGAAAATTAGGTTCAGGCACATGTTGTTCCTTCTGCACCCCCTGTCTTTAAGACCCCATTGTGATGTGTGTCTGTCAAACTCCCCAGCTATCAGGGTTGACTTTTGATGCCGGACGCCTCTATAGGCAAGTCACAAATTGCCCGTTCATTTATATTTTCTTCCTATTTGTCAATTATCTGCTACTATCCTGTTCTTATAATGCTCACCCATGTCTTTCTGCATTGGATACTTGAAGTACGATGACCTACTGAATTCACTGGACATGCAGGGACTCCAGTCATGACGGCTAGTAGAGCAACCAGCATTGACAATGCAAGCAAAAAGGACACCAAACATTAGCTAAGATGACAACAATTTGATCAAAATTAACAGAGGTTGTTAGTAACATTATGATTTCTGTGCTATAATTAAAAAGGAAGGAGTTGACTGGAGGTGATGGGCTCCTTGTTTTCTTTCTGATGGTGGCTTTTCACTTGAAACAATCTTCTGCTTGGGGTGACTTTGCACAGGACATCTGATTGGTCAAGCTGTTGACTAGAACTGATGTGATTGGTGATTAAACTTGCTTGCTTTAATCTCACGACTTAAACAAGTGAGCTATAGTTATGTGCACCTTAGCTGCATAAAATAATGATATACAATTACAATACAATACAATACAATTTATTTTTTGTATTGCCCAAAATCACACAAGGAGTGCCGCAATGGGCTTTAACAGGCCCAGCCTCTTGACAGCCCCCCAGCCTTGACTCTCTAAGAATGGAAGTAAACTTTGTAAAGGTAATTCAAAGAGAGGCCCCTTTCCAGGTAGGTTGGGCGTGCAGTGGGTGTCAAAAAGAAGGGGGTCAATATAATACAATATACAAAACAGAACAAATCCTCAATACAGTATACAAATAAAAATTTTAGAAGTATGTAGCAGAATTTAACAGTAGATGATATCACATAATAAGATTTGGATTTGTTTAGAGTTCTGGAGATCTCATCCATCAAGCTGCCTCCCCCATTTGGCCATTCCTCGGCTGAAACAGTGCTGGGCCAGTCAATCCAATGAAAGGACCCCTCTTTCCCACAATTCCTGCGATCCTCCATCAGGGATGACTTTACCTTAAGCAGACAAAACAACTTGGCAGGTGGGCCATGGCATTGAGTGCCACATTTGAGTACTGAGAAGAGAAACAGAATAGGTAAAGGTTAGTGCTAGGGATATCATAGCAGTAACAGAAACCTGGCTAAAAAATAGAAACATAGGGGGTGTCATTTATGTAAACCAGAATTTTAATGCTAGTGTTCTTCATTGTGATGATGTCTGGATCTGAGTGGAAAGCTTTACAACTAGGGGCCTCATATCGGCAGTGTGTTACAGCCCCCAGGAATGCAGACAGTACGTTCATTGTAATCGTTTATAAAGGCAAGTATATGATACTAATGGGGGGGTTTAATTATCGAAGTGTTAACTGGGCTAAACTTACAACTATGAGAGTGCCTGTAACTGTTTTTTGACACAGCATGTTGAAAGAGCAACCAGAGGGGATCCTGTTGAGATTTAATATTTTGTAAGAGAATTGAAGAGTAAGGTGATTGAACTGTTAGGACCTAGTGACAATAATATCATAGATTTGACAGTGTTTGGGAAGAGTGCCTACAGTATGTGAACTTTACAAATGTTACACTTAGTAAGGCAAATGTTGAGCAGATGCCTCAAAGTCTAACAGGGATATACGGGGATAAGCTTAATGTGGAGAGAGCCAAGGAAATGTGGGGTCGGTTTGAAAGTGTTTTACATCTCAAAGATCCAAGAGGACACTGGGAAAAAGATCTCTCAATTAATATATCAGAAGAGGAGTGGAAAGTAGCAATGCAGAGAATTCACTCGAGCTCCATATGTGCAAAGCATACAATTTATACAACTCAAAATTATTTATCGAGCACATCTGTCTCGACTAAAACTCTCCAAAATGTTTCCAGGGCATGATCCAACCTGCGAACGTTGCAACCAAGCCCCAGCCTCACTAGGTCACATGTTCTGGGCCTGCTCCAAATTAACATTATTCTGGACAAAAATGTTTAATTACCTCTCAGACAGTCTTGGACTCACAATCCCTCCTAACCCATTAACAGCTGTGTTTGGGGTTCTTCCAGAGGGTCTTAAAGTGGAGAAAGACAAACAAATTGTGATTGCATTCACTACACTGTTGGCACACAGACTTATTCTGATAAACTGGAAGAACCCAAACTCTCCTCTTTTAAGTCAGTGGGAAACTGATGTGTTATATTATTTGAAATTGGAAAAAATCAAATACTCAGTTAGAGGATCTGTGCAGACGTTTTTCAAAACATGGCAGGATCTAATCAGTAATATTTTGAAATGAGTTTATAAAGCACAGGAATTTGTTGATTTAGGTATTTTTACAAGCTGTAAAATTTGTATGCCGTTTGGCTTGCTCTCTCTCTCAAGGGTGGGGATCGATCTGTTCTTAACTCTATTTTTCTTTTTGTAAAAACTTGATTGCTTTGTATGGAGTGTAATAAAATTAATAAAAATAAAAAAAAAGAAAGTGTTTTACATCTAATATTAGACAAGTTCATCTTGAAAATTAAAAGCAACAAGAAATTAAAGTGAAGTCTAGAGGGGAAAAATAAGGAGCTAAAAAAAGCAGCTTCAAAGAAAAATACAGCTATAAAATGAATAACTCCAGGATTACATGGAGGACATATGAGAGCTATGGTTGTAAAGGATATGAGAAAGGCTAAAAGACAGTTGGAGAGAAATACTGCAAAAAAGGCAAACGATAACCAAAAAAAGATTTGTACAATACTAGAGAAACTGAATTGCTGAAGAGTATCAGGAACGGCAAGGGTGAAATAAAATGTACAGACAGCAAAGTAGCAAATGCTCAAAAGTTGCATTTTGTTTTTACATTTTCACATGTGAGGAAGTGGGTAGGGACTGCTAAGGAGGTGCTGAGTGACTTGGAAAATGTAGAGAGAGAGAAGTACTGCTTAGATTACATACGCTAAAATCAGATAAGTCACCAGAACCAGGTAATATTTATCCTCAAGTTCTCAAGGAGGTTAGTGACCACATACATAACCTTAACACTTATTTTTCAGAAATTACTGCACAAATGAAAATTCTTAAACAATGTGCTGTGAATGTGCTATGTTACTAATTTTTCACTTGTTTTTGGAAAGAGTCCCTTGAATAAATAATTGTTTATTAAGATTTTTGAGTCAATTCACTAATTTCTAAAAGATGATTCTTGTTTCGGTTTCACTTTGAGATATTTCTAAAATAGTTGCTTCTTTTTCTGATGCCATTTTGTTTGTCAAGGGGGACACCATACTGTCAGCTGATTGCCACAGAGATTGGACCAGAAGTGTGTGGTGTGTGATGACACTCTTTTGGTGGTATAACGGTCATTCAATGCACTTATTGGTCATCCAATATTACAGACAGATTTTTTGAAATTTTCAAGTCTATTTTGTTTAATTTTCCTGGTTAAAAAAATGACTGGCTGCAAAATTTTGACAACAAATTTAGGGGATTGTTTTATAGCTTAACTAACAACTGGGAGCCCAATCGAATCAGGCTACAAATTCTAGGTTTGTGAAATCCATACTTTCTCGGCAAAGAATTACCAGTATTTGTTTTTTTTAAGTCCTTGAAATGATTTTGTTGTCATGGCACGGATTTGTGCTTAAAATAGACCTTTTTCGGCCGAGGTAATGAAGAGCTTCCTGTTTAAACGGGGCTGCGAGACGTGAACTCAGCTCTTCAGCGCACCTTATTTGATTTTTTCCGGCAAACAAATTTTCAAAACAAACCTTATTTTACGACTCTAATCAGAATGGGAGTAATAATTATGTTGGTTTGGTCATTTTAGATCTGAGATCGGTTAAAATTTAAACAATGACCTTTGTTAATACCCAGCCGTCATTACTCAGTTTGACAACAGATGTCAGAAGGACAAATGCCAAAACTGAACTGCCCAAAGATAGATTTCAACGTACTAAGCAAATGGCGATACGTTTTAAATTACTTACGGTTTCGGAGATGTCGAAGGGTTTAAGTCAGTCGACGATGTTAGTCCTGGAAAGTACGCTCCACCAAACCAACGTTCCAAAAACCAACCGAACTTACTGTTATCTGCTCAATCCAACACTGACTTACTATACTCGGCCGTCCAGTGGCATCACTATAGCATTCGAACATTCTTAGCCAATCATGCAATACAGTAATCCCTCCTCGATCGCGGGGGTTGCATTCCAGAACCCCCCGCGATAGACGAAAATCCGCGAAGTAGAAACCATATGTTGTGTAGTTATTTTTATATATTTTAAGCCCTTATAAACTCTCCCACACTGTTAACATTATTAGAGCCCTCTAGCCATGAAATGACACCCTTTAGTCAAAAGTTTAAACTGTGCTCCATGACAAGACAGAGATGACAGTTCTTTCTCACAATTAAAAGAATGGAAATAGATCTTCTCTTCAGGAGCAGAGAATTTCAGAGGGAGAGAGAGAGAGCTCTCAAAGAAAAGCAAACAATCAAAAAATCAATACTTGTACTTTTAAGTTTGCTGCGGCATTTTTTAGAGGAGCGTCAGTATCTTCTAAGCAAACAGCCTCTGTGCAAACAGCCCCTCTGCTCACATCTCCTCCGTCAGGCAGCGTCAGAGAGAGAGAGCGAGATTAAAGCAACAATCAAAAAATCAATACGTGTGCTTTTGTCCATCCATCAATTCATTGGCTAACCCGCTGAATCCAAATACAGGGTCACGGGGGTCTGCTGGAGCCAATCCCAGCCAACACAGGGCACAAGGCAGGAACCAATTCTGGGCAGGGTGCCAACCCACCGCAGGTGTGCTTTTGTGCTTTTAAATATGCCGAGCACCGCAATAAAGCAGCATTTTTTTAGAGGAGCGTCAGTATCTTTTAAGCAAACAGCACCTCTGCTCACAGCCCCTCCGTCAGGCGCAGAGAAAATGTCAGAGAGGGTGAGAGAGAGGCAGAGACAAGCAAACAATCAAGCTCCGCGCGGGATGCATATCTTATAGCATTGAGGAGTTTTAGTTAATATGTAATACATGCTCTGATTGGGTAGCTTCTAAGCCAACCGCCAATAGCGTCCCTTGTATGAAATCAACTGGGCAATCAAACTGAGGAAGCATGTAACCTAAATTAAAAGACCCATTGTCCGCAGAAATCTGCGAACCAGCGAAAAATCATTGATATATATTTAGATATGCTTACATTTAAAATCCGCGATAGAGTGAAACCGCGAAAGTCGAAGCGCGATATAGCGAGGGATTACTGAACTGCGTCCGTGTTTGCCATGTTATGTTCTAACTACAGAGGCAGAGTCCCATTGCATGGTTCTAACTTGTATTGAGTCGAGGTATTGACGCGAACATCATACATACAGATAGTATCAAATTATATGTAAGGATGACTTTTTGGTTAACTACCTTGACTTAGAGTTATATTAATGTTTTATCTTCTGGTTCCTGTTTAGTTTAGTTTAGTCATTAAATTAATTGAAGTAGGAATTCATGGTGCTGTGTATAAATATGTATGTATGTGTGCAATTTTAGTTTAGGCATGGGAAATAAAGGCTTATAATGTGAGGAACCTTATCAGACCTGGCAATGTTAATGTTGTGATGTCCCTCAGAGATCAGTGCTGTAGCCACCACTGTTTTTAATATACTGTATATTAATTATATGGATAAAAATATTAAAATAGGCACATAAAGCTTGCAGATGATAACAAGCTAGGTGGACCGGCGGATAACCAAGAATCTACTGAATCCTTATAGAGGTACTTAGAAAGCATACAGGTGCAGGCCGATGAAATTTAATATAAGGTAAATGTAAAGTATTACACATTAGAAGTAAAAATGTTAAAGCTGAATACATGATGGGACGCCTGAAACTTGAAAGTACACCTTATGAGAAGGATTTAGGAGTCACAGTGGATTTTTCATTACACCCATTCAGTTTACAGAAGCCATCAAGAAAGCTGTGTGCAGAAGCCAAAGGAGGTGAAGCTTAAGCTTTGCAGCGCACAAGTAATGAGTTCAGTTTTAGTCTCCAGGCTACAAAAAGGACTTAGCAGTGCTAGGAGTCTGGAGGAGTGTGACTAGGCTCATTCCAGGGCAACAGGGGATGAATTATGAAGAATAAGAGCTGAGCCTTTTCAGTTTAAGCAAAAGAAGTTTAAGAAGAGACATGACTTAAGTGTTTAAAATGATGAAAGGTATTAGTACAGTGGATTGAGACTGTTACTTTAAAATGAATTCAGTGAGATCACAGGGTCACAGATGGAAGTCCTTAAGAGTCCAGATGAAGTTTATACTCACTCCTGTATAGACACTTACAGTATAATAAATTACCAAGTAGTGTGGTGAGGAGCAGGACTTTAGGGGTCATTCAAATCTCAACTTTGTTCTTGCATTGAGAGATATTAATACATGCAGCACATATACAATTATTTTCCACTTTACTTAAGTGTTCTGAATCACAATAACTTTAATTTCCCTTTCTTATAATCTATTGCACAAAAGCAAACAGTGATACAGTATGTGGTACCAGATGACCAGTTCTTCCTGAATGTTTGACTGACAACAGATAGTTTATGGAGAAGAAAAATGTGAATTGATGTGCTGTTAAGATGAAAAGAAACTGCATTTAGTGTTCCATAACCATGAGAATTATGTTGTTTGTTCCTTTATCTTCTTAAGATGTCTTAGAAAAATTGAGTAAGTGAGCAGTAGAGGGTGTATATTGCCTTTTCTTATAATAATGACAGACAAATTTTCGGCAAAGGTTGTGAATGTTATAAAACCGCTGAAGTGACTTTCAGATCTCTATAAAAATTAAAAACACACAAATAACAGTCGGCACTCACTTGTGCCTGAGAAATCAAAAGTAGCAAATCCTGTCCTACAAGCGCCCTTTCTCTCCTTCGAGTCACTGCCCACCAAAAGGCCTGGGCACGTTTCTGTGTCCACTCATGATAGACATTCGTTTAAAGAAAAAAAAATAAACAAAAGAGTTTGGTAAATCAGTAAATACTGAAGGTTGATCATCAGTTTACATAAACGTCTATTGCTTCTTCTCTTGTCTGTCACCCATTAAGGGTCAAATCTTTGAATCAGGATAACTGATAGATTTTCAAGCGTATCAGCTTGCGATTTTGGAACGATTCATTTAATCGATAGCCCAACGAGCTTCGCGGAATGACTTGTCGCTTTTTTTTTTTTGTTTCACTCCTTTTGTTCTCGTGCTTCAATCCAGCTGGATTCAGTTCAGGGTCGCGGGGATGACATCTGGCACAAGGGATGGGCGGCAGTCTTTATCTTATCGGGCCATGTTCAAATAAGTTAATAAATTCCCACGATTAATGAAGCCTGAGAGCAGCTGCTCAGCTCTTCTTTTCCAGATCTTTTTTTAACATCTGACAGACCCCCGATCCGTCAGTACGAGGTGGTCTGTGACGGTTTTGAGGTTCTTTATCGGCTAAATTTGATTGAACATCCCAGCACGACTATCTGATCTCAATAATCAGCACTAGATGTAGAACAAAGCGAGGGATGTGTGGATATGAGCTGCACCCGACGTGACGACGAATGAAGCACGAAAGAGGGCGGTGAGCAAACGCGCAGACTGAGTCCGCGGCTCGACCTGCACGTTCTGCTTGTGTGCATTTTCGAAATTCCGGCGCCACTTGCGCATTACGTAAAACCTTCATATTCTTCGGCCTGTTCTAAATGATCGTTATCTCACCGCTGTAATAATTTAAAACGGGATAAGATTACGTTCAGGGTCTGCCGGTCTTAATACATATTTTACAACATTTCATGTTTATTCTGATCTACATTTTAGGTAATTCTCTTCTGATGTTTTATAATATTGTAATGTATTTGGCCAGGACCTGAGAATATCACGTTAATCAAGTCAACTAGGACTTTTAAAAGGGGAGGGGCTACCTGGTGAAGTCAACCACTGAAGCAGCTCCCGCGAGTGGAGGGGCGGGGCTAAGACGTTGCTTTTGAATGGCAACTTCACAAGTGGTTTAGTGCTGCCAGCCTCGAGTTTGCTCAAATCTGTGCTTGCGTTTCCCTGTCACGGAGAAAGTGCACTGCAGTAGACGTCGGGTTATTGCGGAGTGAGACGTGAAGGAACGAGCGTAGCAAAGCACAGGGACGAAGCAGGCAGTCTGCAGAAGAAATCAACGGTCCTTCTAGGCCGGGCCATGGAGTGCTAACCACTCCTCCGTGTGCCTTATGCCGATAAGGAAAGTCAGGGGGTTATCGAAATAATTAAAAATAAGCGTATCTAAAATTTGCAGAAATACAGTCGCCCTAGCCAGAGTTGTTTCTAGGCGTCTGAGTACGAAGAGATTGAAGTTTCGTGGTCTTCCAGAATCCGTGCAGTGGACGTCCACGTCTTTGGCGCATCTGCAATAAAAATGAGGAACATGCATGCATCCCAACACCTTTTTATAAATGGTAAATTGTATTTCAGCAGCTCTAGTTTCGCTCCTGCATATTAAACACATACAGTTTAGGTTGTTTGGGGACCCAAAAATGGCACTGGATGAGTATGAGTGTGTCCAGGGTAGGTTTCTGCTTTTTTTCCATTGTAGAAGGACCCTGTGTTTCTTTTCATGTCTGGATTGGCAGCTCTGCCTCTTCAGCCACACATGGAGTCAGAAAAATGGCATGTAACAGTGGAATGAGTGCCAGAATGAGGGAGTGAAATATGGAGAAGACCAACTCCAGATGTTATACTGTGACTAATATGCATAACAGGCTATTGAAGCTAATTAAATATAATTGGCAGGTAAAAATATAAAGTAATAAGAATAGCAAAGAATAGTTTGTTCATAGTTATAAAGTCACAGCCAGGTTGTTCATATGGTGACCACTTCACATTTTTCTCCATACCAGCCATGTTGAAATTCTGTAAGAAACTACAGTAAATCAAGCTCATATGAATGAGAGTCACTTCCATCTTGTACCCGCCGGACAAACTGCTGACTGTTCATTCACAGCACACGCTAAACTCTTAGCTCTTCTGGTCAACACGGCAACCACGTCCACCAACAGCACATGACACGGCCTGCTGCTCCACTGCATTGGGGGAAACGTCGTTGGCTTCTGGTTATGGCCGATCACGTAGTGCCGTGAGGTCACCAGGGCAGATTCAGTGACCTTCATTTTCTTGACCGTATGCAAAACTTAAAGGGATATTGTGGAGTGTCTGACGTCCTTATCATAAATCGGCCTTTTTAGGAAGTGTTAACAAAAACAGTCCCATGGAAGATTTACTGACATTTATAAAGTTGATTGCTTGAACCTTTTTTCTGCTCTAATGGTGACCCAGAGCAGATTAAGGGAATCACTTTCATCATGTGCTCTAGCAATGTGAGGCTATCAGAGTGGAAAATCACTCTCAGTAACTAAGAAGTTTATCTAGAGATTCACAAAAGCTACACTGGATCTTTAATTAAACCCCAGAACTGAAGAATTAAGGAAATCTTCCTTAATTAGAAAAATTAGGAAAATCATAACTGACTGTCATTGTATACCATATTATTATTATTATTCCTAAAAAATAACAAGGGAAGAAATGGAAGGAGCCAATTTAATCCATCTAACACAGAAAATTAGCTAAGTTATGTTGTCTCAGAATTTAATTATTATTATTATTATCATTATGATTATTATTACATGACATTGTCAGACCTTCTTAATGGAGTTGAGTGTCTCAGGAAGCCAGGGCCTAACCTAGAAGCATGATGGAGCCAATCAGTCCACTGCACAGCCCCCTTATTCCCATGCTCACCCCACACTCACAGCCCCCATTGGTAGCCACTAGTGTTTGGAATTTTTCACGTGGCTCTGAAGGAACCAACCATGAATGGAGGAGCATTGCCCACCATGTATTGTTGGGGTTTTTTTTTATTTGAAGTGACAACTTTGAATCTACAAGGTGAAAAAAATATTAGATATAAAAATTTGCATGGATGTCACTTTTAGATTTTTGACAACTGCAGTTTTTATGACTCTGTTTTGGCATCAGTTAGTTTAGAAAAGGTTTGGAAGGTGTACCTTTAGGAGTTGCTCTTTTTGTTCCCTTAATGGCGTACTGCGCACAGCCCACTGTAGGTGCCTGCAGCGTCAAGGTGTAGTCACTTGTCTGGCCACCTCAAGGCGGCTGATTGAGCTCCATTAGCTTTGACAGCTACACACCCATAAGCACCAAGTGTGACAGTCACGATGCAGATTGTCAGGATCAACCTGTGGGTTTACATCATCTAGAGATGGGATGTGTCAGGTTGATTGGCAGTCTTTTTGACTTGTTTTGTAGTTTGGCTGAACCAGAACATGCACCAATGCTTTGTCGTGTTACTGTTTAATGATACTGTAGTTAGTGCAGAGCTTTCATTTTATTTTTGCAGGTTCTTGTGCATAGTTTGTAGATAAATGTGTTTTGCACATTGGCAGTCACAATATTGGATACTAGCCAACCCGCAGCGTACCATACGACGCATAATCAGGCCGGTTTTTTAATGATTTTTAAGCACGGGGAGAAAATTAACATTTGAAAAATCGGTAGTGTAATAAATCAGCAAAAAAAGCAACATTGTAACAATGCACGGAACGAACCAACACACAATCGTCCGTGACTGAAAACTGGCGGACCGCCATCGCGCCCTGCCTGCTCATGTGCCCACCTCCAACTCATCACTTGAGTCGTTGTCTTTGCACAGTCCAGATGTACCTGTGACTGACGTAGACTTTTCATTGCTCTGTGCGGTTTTGGCTGCCTTTCTATATATAATCCACCAAGACACCCGACGACGGTAGTAGCGCGAATAGCTGTATGTAGCATGTAAAACAGTTTGCTATGGTGCAGGCGGTCGTGCGTCGTAACCGAAAACTCTGTTTTTAAAGACTGCTTACTTCATTGTGTTTTAACCTCAGTTGTAAAGGATTGTTTTAAGGATCCCATGGGATACCCCTCGCAAACCATTTTACATGCTGCATATGGCGACTCACCTCTGTGAGAAACATGCCTCTATGAACAGTCAACGTGGCTCGGAGGTGCTTGTGGCCTCTACGACAGACGAACATAAATGACGCCGGTTTTTCTGTGTCGTCGTGTCCGAGTTGGTGGCCGTGGCTCTGCGAGTTGTCGTCGTATCCAAAGGTCTTGGAGTTGGTGGGCGTGCCTCCTTCCTGTGTGCGCCATAGGCGTCTTTCTTGTCGGTGGCTTAGTGACTCCACGCCCCTTCCGGTGTGCTTTCCATGGGTGTCTTGCCTTAGTGAATTATATATATTGATGATCACACAATGGAGGGTCTCACACCATATGCAGAGGACTTGGCTGATGCAACAGACTGGATATGGTCCGCACTAAGATAGTGGATCATTCAATAGTATGATGGGGTTATAATAACAACATCTACATGCAGCCCAAATAGTTTCTTCTCACATGCTGTCACACTTATAAGTCAAACTTATCTAAACACTAAACATTAATCAATCAGTTTTGTATGTTCTTACATGATCTTCTATGTTGTATTGTATTTCTGTAGTTATTTGTAGAAGTTGATAAATACATAAATATGCACTCCAGCTGAACAGGTTCATTATGTTGGGCATGTAATCATATTTTGGTGAAAAGTCTGCTTCATAGGCCATATCAAAGATGGTAACTCAGAAGCTACACAGCTCACTGGCGAGGCCTTGTCTTGAGTATTGGTGGAAGCTCTTGTCTTCATATTACAAGTGCACAGAAGAATCACAACACACGTTCCCAGAGTCTCAGGTGTCAGGTAAATGTAAGGGGTTGAATCATGTCAGTTTGAACAATGAAGATTGAGAGGAGACGTGATGGAAATATTCAGAATTCCATAGTGTGTTAGCACAGTGAAAGCCAGCTGATCCTTTAAAATGTGTTCCTCAAGTAGAACCTGGGGGCAAAGATAGAAGTGGGCCAAAGGGAAATTTCACGCTATAACATTAGAAAGAATTTCTTCATATAGTCAACCACAGGAACTGTATATGGAATAAGTTGTGTGATAGCTAGCAGCACTTTGGAGACCATCAGTTCTGAATTTGACAATCTTTTGTTAAGTTAAGTGAATAGGGATTGATGGGTAAGGGTGGGCTAAGTTCCCTGTCATAACTTTTATTAAGTTCTTATAATTCTGGTATGCAGTTCATAGTCCAGATACCAGTCAGGCCAGTCCAAATGGATGCATGGAACCTGTTTTTATTCCACTATCAGCTGCCTACTACATACAGTAACTAATTTTTTAATAATCATAGTTTGGCTGGACCATTTCAGAGCTAGTTTTGCTGTAGTTGTAGAGAGCTGGTGGGTCCTTATCCAAACCAGGTCCACCACTGAGAAGGATACATTTTTCCTTCACCTATTGGGCCATTTGAGCTTGGCATTTCATCTTGCTGTCTTTCCTTTACCTGTTTTTCAGAAGCTCAATCAAACAAGACTGACAGTATGGCTGTGGGTATCTAGACATGGGGGTGAAATCTGCCATTCTATGGGAACTAATGCTTGTTTCCTGGGCAGGGCACAGTTCTGGAGAACAACATAAATTCCAAATCAAACTTGTTTCTTTATAGTGATAATTTTGAACAAATTCCTTTCCGAGCTTGAAAAGTCATGTATTTTCAGATGTGGTATTTAGATTAACAGTTTTCTAATACCATCCAAAACATGAGACATTTGTAAAAGGGGAAATATTACCTGAAAAAAGAGCTATTCTTGTTTTTTCATTCAATGTTCTCAGAATCCATTAAGTTGGACGAGTCTGGTTTTAGAGAGTTGCTCCTTTATTATTCCACTTTATGTTGTCCTGTCATCCATCTTCTTACCTGCTAATAGTCCAAACAAACTGTAAGTCTTAGGGATAAAATGACTCTTAATAAACCTAAGAAGATGAATTGCTCACTGGCAGCCTGTTCTGTTGTATCCCAAAGGATACCACACTGATGGTGGAAAGCAAATGCAACCCTACTGCAAGTAGCAGCCCCCCAGTGCAGATGAGCTCTCCACGTGTGCTTACTGTGAACTTGCTGGATTGTCTGCATTGCTTGTGCCACCTTGTTCCTTCCACTATGTAAACTTACTGAGTCCTTAATGTGTAATGATGACAAGATACTGACAAGAACCTTTACCATGGTGCTGCTACCGACCCTTAAAGACATCATTGGGAGAAAGCTGACAAACCTTAAAGTACACGGACTTAACCAGCCTGGGCTCCAGTTGTAAATCATGTACGTAAGCAGCTGTTACTGTAGATGCCAGGCAAAATAAAAATAAGAATGAAAACGTGAATATGACCCCCTTTAGCCAGCTTGGTACATTTGTGCTTCATAAGAAGATGAATGATTTAAAGATATACAGTAGGTTTATAGGCTACTGTGTGCCATGATTAGTGAGTATGAAAACCTTACCTTGAAACATCTGTCCGTCTTTCCTGAAACATCTCGGAACAAGAGAGCATTATGAGTTGAGTTGTTCGTGTGGGGAGAAGGTCACTGTCTGGTGGTGTAAGCCAGGTAACTGTAATGGGTGCTGTGGAAGAGCTTTTCCTGACAGCACCACAGAGAAAATGAGACAATGGAAGTCATAAGGGAGCAGACAATGCAGTAATGTTAAAGGTGACTGGCTCCTGACTAAAAGAAACAGCTCATGGATGTTTGGTAAGAGATTATAATTCCTCTAACCTAAACTTGGAGTACTTATTTAGAGTGCTAGAGGCCACTCCACTGTCCTCCGTGTTCTTCAGCCAGTTAGGAGCCAGCAAATGATCCCCTACTGAAAGAGGAGGCCCCTTGTAGCCTTATGAGCTAAGCATCTCAGAGGCTTCCTAAGAGGTGTGACCCTTTAATGGTTCATCAGACTGAGGAGGTCACGAATTCCAGCCCACCACTATGTGTTGTTCTATCCTTGTGTCTAGGTAGTCAGGAAGGGGCTATCTTGACCCCTGAATTACTGGAGTAGAAGTGACCCTGGGAGGGCATATAAAGCTTATCATGTCAGAGGCCTACTTGAGTGTGAGGCTGGGAAAAGATGACAGACTGGCAGGATTAAGAGAAGTGGAGGTCTGGAAACAGTAAGAGAAGTGGAGGAAGAAGCAGGGGACCTTAGCGTTGTTGTTGAGATGCGAGAAAGCGGCCATGTTTTGCATTGGTCTAACATTTAAATGTGCTAGTCATACCTGTTAGGTTTTTCCTTATAAATTATTCAATCCAATGAGGTACAGTCAATAGCAAGCCACAGAAATTTCCTTTAAGGGTAAAAAGCAGAAGAGCACAGTCAAATGGGAGCTCTGTTTGATACATTAATAATCAAATGTAAAACAATAAAGAAGTGGGATATACCTTTGCGTTTTTAATACTCCACAATGTATTACTTCACAGTGTAGCCTTCATTTTATTTTTTAACAAAGTCATATGAGCTCTTGATGTGCAGATTTGCCTAAAATAAAAGGGCCACTATAATGTCACATACAGACCCCCCCAACACACATTTAGAAGTGACGTAGCCTCCTAGTAATGACTGCTCCATATGGAAGACGTCATCGATGAGTGGCACCCAGCAAGAAAATGTGAACATAATAGCAATACAAGTAATTTCTAGATTTAAAATGTGTAGAATTGAAAATGGCACGTCAAAACTATTAGTTATAATAGCACTTTGTGTTCTCCTAATTTATCCAGTCTTTGCGTTTTAAAATAAATGAAGCATATTTATATTCTCTCTCTTCCAGTTATGCTTGGTACAGTGAGATGTCATCTCCAATACAAACATCTGCCTGTGCACACACACATTCCAGATTGTAATGGAATTCACCTTCACAGAACAACTCAGAGGCTTTGAAAGTCATGTATAATAATAAAAGAGAGAGATGTGAGAGTGCATGCTGGGTAAGAGCTTGTAGACGGGGTATTTCAGTGCCCCTTCACTGTGGTGTGTTTAGGTATCTGTAGTGCAAGTCAGGGCCTCTGTGTACACATGGTGTCCATCTTACCAAGATGTTTATTTCCCAGGAAGTCTTATTTTCAGTTTCTTTAGTTCCTTGTAGGGTCACTTCTCGCCTTCCTTCTCAGTGTGGCCTGCTGATTGAGACACTGGGTCATGAAGTAGAAGGTTGTCAGTTCACAACACTGCCCTCTGACTCTTTATGTGACCTTGACTGAGTCACGTAGCTGCCTGCCAGTACTCCTGTTGTAAAAGAAAACAGGTTAACACATGGATGCTTACAATGGTGGTCTGTTTATCTAAAATGTCCTCATGTAAAGCCGGAAAGTTTTAAAGAGTGGAGGACTGTTAGCAGGGCAGGCAGTGTCTGTTAATCATTGAGCAAACTGGCTTGTACACTGCAAGAAAAGCCAGTCACCCTGAGTGACTATCAAATACTACCTGTCATAAAACGGATAAATGGTGGTCCCAGCTTCTGCCTGTGTCTAATCTAGATGTGGAGTGTAACCCCTCAGTCCATCCATTTACTGAACCCATGTTACCCATTTCATAGGATCACAGGAGGCTCAAGCCTGTCCATCAGAAGGCAGTGTCACTCATTCTGTCACTCATCCTAACATGGGAATTATTACGTGCTTATCTGACCAAAGGCAACTCATCGCACCTCTCCAGAACAATGATAAACAAGCAAATATAAAAAACAAAACCTAATGTTGTTAATAGCAAACACAAATCATCTTAGCTAATGTACTCCTTACATAAATAAGACATTCACCGTACTCCGTGCTGTATACGTGACAGAGCTACTACTACGACTACTCCTCCTGATTCTGCGCTCCCATTACCTGAAACCTTGCGGACAAAACCTCAACTCATTTATTTGGCTCTTTCTTCAAAGTCCGAGTGCATGCGGTAATGTGGGTGAGTCTAAACGTCTCTAACAGTTGTCAGGGATGCCAGGGGCGACGACTCGGTCAGGACGCCTTGAGGGACCGGAAGTGGGCGTGCGCCCATCTGGGATCACGTGGGGGCTGCAACCCTGGTTGCTTTGGGGGCCACGGGTTGAGGGCTTGGAAGCCCAACCCTGTTGGGGGCCGTGGTCACCGCCAGGGGGCACCCCGATGCCTTTGGAGCCCTGGACCTCAGCACTTCTGCCACACCAGGAAGTGCTGGGGGGAAGAGAAGAAGGGACACCCGGAATGCTTCCGGGAGTACAGCCGGCACTTCCACCACACTGGGGCGTGTCGGTGGGTGATTGCCGGGGAGCACCTGGAACACATCCGGGTGTGAATAAAAGGGACCGCCTCCCTTCATTTGAGGCTGGAGTCGGGTGGAGGCAGGACAAGGCAGGAGAAGAGAGAGTAGAGGCGGCCCAAAGAAAGGCATTGTGTGTTGGCCAGGACTTTGGGGGTTTGTGTGCTCTAGAACTTTGTAAATAATAGTTGTTGTAAATAAACGTGTGGTGGTGGAAAACAACATGTCTGCCTGTCTGTGCCCGGGTATTGTTCACACAGTCCTTGACAAGATATTGCAGTAGTTCAATAAGACATCACAGGCTCAGCTCTCTCTACTGTTTTGTTTTTGTATTTGTATTACAGTATCAGGATTAAGCAGTAAGCCACAGATATCACGTGTTCTTTGCACAAACAATGTGAGATCTTCATTAGGTAAGTCCCTTTATTTCAAAAAGCGGGTTAAGGGACCTGAAGTTGTGAGTCAGCATGCACTCCAGTGTCACAGCACTTGACCTTTCCCTTTTTGTTATTCCAGTCCTATAGGAGAGAAAGCAGTTAACCTTTGTTTACCTCCTAATTCAACTTCAGCTCTTTACACGTAATACATGTGCTCCTTACAGGTGTACTTGATGGGGATTTTTATACCATTTAATATTTAGTTAGAATTCCTTTTGAATAGATTGATGAAGGAGTGATCCTTAAAATGCCTTGGATGGCTTTGTAGTAACCAAACCAGAGCCACAGTGGACAAAGGATGATAACGCACAGGAGACTTTTCTTCAGTTTTTCTGTGGCTCTGCGTTGCTTGTTAACTGGATCTCTTCCATTTTCCACATTCCCTTCAGTGTGTTTGTTTCTCACTTTCTACATTCATTGTTCCAGTTTTCTTCTTTTTTTCTTTTCTTTTGGATTATGCATCATTGTTTTATATTTCTTGTTTCTCTATATGAGACTGTATTTCATTTTTCTTTTTGTTTAATCATTTACCTGTGTTTCCAATATTTATTTGTACTCATATAATTTTTTTCTTTTAGATTTTTTCAAGTTATAGTAATTGTATTTGTTTTCATATAAATCAAAATTACAATTATTTGTTTATCTATCTATCTAAAGGCAGAGTGGTGGCTCTGAGGCTAGGGATCTGCACTGGCAATCGGGAGGTTGCTGGTTCTAATCCTGCCAAAAAAATGCCAAAAGGGTCTCTGCTCTGTTGGGCCATCCTGGGTATGACGTTAATCTGCATCCGTTCCTGCATGTAGGCCCTCTAACCTGCAGGGAAAAACTTTGGGGTTGGTGGCAGAATTGGCACTTCAGCCACCATAATAAAAACCTCACATTGTTCCACTCCATCTGAACTAGTGTGGTGCTGAGATGTCACCCATTGCATGACTGCACTCGGGTCCTAATCTGGATCCTGAGTTGGTTTGTCATGTGTATCAGTGTGTGCTCCTAACCTCCTCCTATTGTTCCGGTTTCCTCCCATTGTCCAAAGACATGCAGGTTAGATGCATTGCCGATCCTAAATTGTCCCTAGCGTGTGTGTGTGTGTGTGTGTGTGTGTGTGTGCATGCCCTGCGGTGGGCTGGCACTCTGCCCAGGATTTGTTCCTGACGTGCGCCCTGTATTGGCTGGGATTGGCTCCAGCAGACCCCTGTGACCCTGTGTTAGGATATATTTATTTATAAATCTATATATATTTTGTTTTATCAGAAAAGTCTGCTGCATCACAGGGCTATCCCTGGACACACTTGAAGCTGTTGTGGAAAAAAAGAATGTTGGCAAAATTTGATTCAATCATGAAAAATTCCCTAAATTTCCTTTAGGAAGCACTCTCTTGGAGCCCATTCCTCCATAGTATGCTATGAATTTCTTCTGCAGGTCTTTTCTGCCCACTGTTATCTAGTGATTCAATGCTTCCTCCTGACGTACTTGTTAAGTTTATTTTTATTGATTGATTGATTGGATGTATTATCTGACCTGTGAGTCTGTATCCTTGTTTTTTATGTTTCTGCTGCTGTATGCATCTGAACTTCCCCTTGGGATTAATAAAGTTTTCTAAACTAATCTAATTTAATCTAATATCTAAATGCTGTATCTACTCTATGGGTGGAGTGGTGGCTCTGAGGCTCGGGATCTGTACTGGCAATTGGAAGGTTGCCAGTTCAAATTCCATAAAAAACAGAAGTGACTCTACTCCGTTGGCCCCTTGAGCAAGACCCCTAACCTGTTCGTCCTGGATATGACGTTAATCTGCATCCAGCCTAGCAAGAAGGTCCTCCAACTTATGTGGAAAACTTGGGGATTGATGGCAGAATTGGCATTCCAGCCACTCTAAAACAAATTGATGATTGTTCCAGTGTGGTGCTGAAGTGTCACCCGCTGCACTCGGGTCCCAATCCAGGTGGTACGTCATGTGGTGGGTGTAGCAACACACTATCAGTGCATGTTCCCAATCTTTTTATCTACTTTATATCTACAGTATACAGTGCATCCAGAAAGTATTCACAGCGCATCACTTTTTCCACATTTTGTTATGTTGCAGCCTTATTCCAAAATGGATTCAATTCATTTTTTTCCTCAGAATTCTACACACAACACCCCATAATAACAACGTGAAAAAGGTTTACTTGAGATTTTTGCAAATTTATTAAAAATAAAAAAACTGAGAAAGCACATGTACATAAGTATTCACAGCCTTTACCATGAAGCTCAAAATTGAGCTCAGGTGCATCCTGTTTCCCCTGATCATCCTTGAGATGTTTCTGCAGCTTAATTGGAGTCCACCTGTGGTAAATTCAGTTGATTGGACATGATTTGGAAAGGCACACACCTGTCTATATAAGGTCCCACAGTTGACAGTTCATGTCAGAGCACAAACCAAGCATGAAGTCAAAGGAATTGTCTGTAGACCTCCGAGACAGGATTGTCTCGAGGCACAAATCTGGGGAAGGTAACAGAAAAATTTCTGCTGCTTTGAAGTTCCCAATGAGCACAGTGGCCACCATCATCTGTAAGTGGAAGAAGTTCGAAACCACCAGGACTCTTCCTAGAGCTAGCCGGCCATCTAAACTGAGCGAGGGGAGAAGGACCTTAGTCAGGGAGGTGACCAAGAACCCAATGGTCACTGTGTCAAAGCTCCAGAGGTCCTCTGTGGAGATAGGAGAACCTTCCATAAGGACAACCATCTCTGCAGCAATCCACCAATCAGGCCTGTTTGGTAGAGTGGCCAGACGGAAGCCACTCCTTAGTAAAAGGCACATGGCAGCCCGCCTTGAGTTTGCCAAAAGGCACCTGAAGGACTCTCAGACCATGAGAAACAAAATTCTCTGGTCTGATGAGACAAAGATTGAACTCTTTGGTGTGAATGCCAGGCTTCACGTTTGGAGGAAACCAGGCACCACTCATCACCAGGGCAATACCATCCCTACAGTGAAGCATGGTGGCAACATCATGCTGTGGAGATGTTTTTCAGCGGCAGGAATTGGGAGACTAGTCAGGATAAAGGGAAAGATGACTACTGCAATGTACAGAGACATCCTAGATGAAAACCTGCTCCAAAGCGCTCTTGACCTCAGACTGGGGCAACGGTTCATCTTTCAGCAGGACAACGACCTTAAGCACACAGCCAAGATATCAAATGAGTGGCTTCAGGACAACTCCTTGAATGTCCTTGAGTGGCCCAGACAGAGCCCAGACTTGAATCCGATTGAACATCTCTGGAGAGATCTTAAAATGGCTGTGCACCGACGCTTCCCATCCAACCTGATGGAGCTTGAGAGGTGCTGCAAAGAGGAATGGGCGAAACTGGCCAAGGATAGGTGTGCCAAGCTTGTGGCATCATATTCAAAAAGACTTGAGTCTGTAATTACTGCCAAAGGTGCATCGACAGAGTATTGAGCAAAGGCTGTGAATACTTATGTACATGTGATTTCTCAATTTTTAAGTTTTTAATAAATCTGCAAAAACCTCAAGTGAACTTTTTTCACGTTGTCATTATGGGGTGTTGTGTGTAGAATTCTGAGGAAAAAAATGAATTGAATCCATTTTGGAATAAGGCTGTAATATAACAAAATGTGGAAAAAGTGATGTGCTGTGAATACTTTCTGGAGGCACTGTATCTATATCTATATCTGTATTGATAACTATATCTATATCTATACACTGCTCAGAAAAATTAAGGGAACACTTAAATCACACATCGGATCACAATAAATGAAATATTCAAGTGGTAAATCTTTACTGAGTAATACTCTGTAATTCCTGTGGCAGTCAGCTGGGCGCTTACGCAGTGAGCATGAACGTTGTTCATCTGTTGTGTTCAGTTTTAGTGTTAGTACACCAGTTGTTGTTGACATACAGACCTTATCCCCCCGCTTTTCTCTTACCAGAATCTCCAGCCCTGTTGTTTTTGGTGTACTGTGCTGCCTGCTGATGAGTGAATGAAGCCAGGTCTCTGTATTTAGCAGAATGAAACTGTTGTTAATGATCTTAATAACTGCAACCTGTAGCTTCAATTTGTCCATTTTATTTGCAAGGGATCTTGCATTGGTGAGCAAAATATTAGAAAGAAGTGGCTTGTGTTTGGCCGCCTCCAGGGCCTCGCCAGCACGCCAGCCCTGCAACCCTGCTTCTGCCTCTTGTCCCTGCACTGCCTCAGTCTCCTACCTGTGGGGAGGTTAATCCACGGGGAGGCCTGATGCTTGACTATGTCTGCTGGGATGTTGTGGAAGCAAAGAAACTCAGCTGTAACAGCCCACTCGCTGCATAGTCCTACTTTTAGGAAATCATGCCAGCTGTAGACGTTATTCGCCCTGCAGAATGCCGTTATAACGAACAGCAACACATACACAAAAGGACAAACAAAGTGGCAAATGGAGGAGCACCAAACCTTTGGAGCATGCTGCCATACATTTCATTTTATTATACAGTATTGGCATATTTTATTTATTGTTTTCATGTTTAATTTATTTTTTAGGGCATTTAATTGTGTTATTTTTAACTTAAATTATGTATATTTGCTGTTTAAGTTTATTGAAATTTTATTGTTTAGGGTCTAGGAACAGATTACTTCACAATTCCATAATTCCATTATTTCTAATAGTTGAAACGGCCTCTTGAAACAAACTAAGTTTGATGCAGGAGGCACCACTGTATATGTATATATTATATATATATATATATATATATATATATATATATATATACAGTATATGTATTGTGGCGGATGGCTGGGGGTGGTACCCAGCCGGGACGCCCAGGAGGACCAGAGGAGGGCTTATGCCTCCTCCAGACCACAAGGGGGCAACCGCTCTGGTTGTACTGGGGGCCACGGGTGCAGAGCTTGGAAGGTCAACCCTGTAGGGGCCCATGGTCACTCTCTGCTCCTGATGTAGACACTCCTTTGAAGAAAAGATATTTGCATTCTTTTAATTGTGAGAAAGAACTGTCATCTCAGTCTTGTCATGGAGCACAGTTTAAACTTTTGACTAAAGGGTGTTATTTCATGTCTAGAGGGCTCTAATAATGTTAACAGTGTGGGAGAGTTTATAAGGGCTTAAAATATATAAAAATAACTATACAAACATATGGTTTCTACTTCGCGGATTTTCATCTATCGCGGGGGGTTCTGGAACGCAACCCCTGCGATCGAGGAGGGATTACTGTAGATAGAGTTTTGAAATTTTGGGGCACCAACCTGGTAATCCCTGTTTTAAAGCAACAATAGAAAAAGAAAAACAGTACAAGCAAATCGCTGTAAACAATATAATGATCTTTCAGTATGCTTGAGAAGATCTTAAACTGTCTCTCTCTCTCTCACTCCTAGGTGAAAAGAAAACTGACTTCAATCGAGGTACATATATATGTTTCCGAGCCTGGAAGGGGTGGGGCCTGGGAGGTGTATGGGGGTGTGGTCAGGAAGTATCTTGCTGTGGACGGAAAGGTAAGGCTATTAGCAACAGCGCCCCTCTCCTCCTTTCAGAACCTTGAAGAGGTTGGAGGATTTTTGATGTTTTATGGTAATAGTTTGTTCTTTATGAAGAGTTCAGACAGGACTATTTTTACAGCAGGAGGTCAGGTAGAGTAATAATTATTAAGATCTATTTGGACAGGATTACTTTTTATACAAGGAGGTGGTGTACCTGCAGTTCTTTACTTTGTACCAGAATTTCCCTATTCCCTTTAGTTAATGTGTGAGTACTGTCAATTTGGACTGCATTAGCAACCCTTATTTAACAGAACAATGAGTCCATTCACACCTCCAAGGGGGAAAGTCCTGTATACACCCACTTTTCTATACAAACTGTATATCAGAGTGCAAACGGACCTCTGTGGAATTATAACACCCCCGGTTACAGAGGGCATAACAAAAGTACACTGACTGTTCTTTTTTCCACTTATTACTGGAGGACCTCTGTAACTTTAGTTCCATTCAAATTGCTCAAATGACAGGATATGAGAGTTCACATAGGATTGACTTACCCTGAGGTTATTTTTTTACAAACTTTTCACAGAAGGTAAACGTCTCTGTCATTCTTACTGAGACATAAACATGTAGTCCATGAAAAGTTACTGATATGAGTGAATCGGACAGAATTTAAATTACAGAGTTACTTCACCCCACCTTCTGGTGTGAAACTAATCCTGTCTGAATAGGGCTAATAACAAAACCTTTTTTTGTTTTTCCCTTTTTTGTTGAAGTATCATTTTAGTGATTATTTTTTATATTATGGTTCTCTTTTCTCTCTGCTTTTATCTGATAATACAGTAACAATATAAACAACAAACTGGTTAGATTTGCAGATGATACCAAACTAAGAGAAATGGCTGATACCCCAGAGTCAGCAGAATCATGACAGATGGGCCTGGACAGAATGCAGATGAAATTTAATGTAAGTATTCGTCCTAATAAGACATCACATTTAACAGACAAAAGTAGCTTTCTGGAAAACTGAGGAGAAGACAAATAACAAACACTGTTATTGTGTTGGGTGATCCCAGAGATCATGTCTCACAAGCTGCTAGTCATCATTAAATTAAAAAAATAATAATAATAAAAATAATGAAAATAAAAGTTTTTGCCAAACTGTTTAGAAATGGTAGACATGGTAGAAGTGATAGAAATGCTAGTATAGTCATAGTAATAGTAGTAGGCCAGAAACTCAATCTGGGGAGGACCCGTAAAGCAAAATCTGAGAAAATGATCACTGGTGTGGAAAGAACAGACATCACAGGTAAGGATATGTGGAGGCTTGTTTATTTAAAACATTTCTTGTGAATCATCTTGCAAAAACCTGTATAAAAAAATAACTTTTTTGTGCTTATCTCCGTTTCACCACAACCGTTGTTGACTACTAAGGCTTGCTAGAGCTTATGAACCCTAAAGTTATGTTCCCCCACAGTCTTGTACTTCTGGCAGGACCATTCATAGCTAACGGGCCTAGGAAGACAAATGTCAATCCAATATTAAGGTCCACAATGGAAGATCAGGCCTAGAAGAACCTGTAGGCCACTGTCACAGCAGCTGTGACAGCAGACGAAGGCTGTATTAGGACATGTGTTTGAGAAAAACTGGAATAATCTGAGAAGGCAGTGAGTGGGCCAGGAATCAACCACTGCACCCCCATATATGTGAACACTGAAGCATCTCTAGAGTATGCTGAAATGCACACACTGTACGCTGAAACATACTCACTGCTGCCTAGGGTGGTACATCACACTCTGTCTAACACTAGAACATTCTTACTGCAGGCTAGGATGATTCATACGTCCTACAAGCAAACTTAGAACTTGTGGGGAAACAAGGGTGGCTCTTGACATTTCTGCACACTGAATGTAGTGAGTGCCACCAGGCAGACTGGCTGGGCAGGTTTCGGAAGTTTTGAAAAATGTCTAAAGAATATGGCATACTGTAAGGAATTTGGAGAAGTGTGGCATCTTTCTTTTATATTGCCTTTTCAGGTAATTTAAAGTCATTCAAGGAGACTGTTGTCGTTGTTCATGGTGTGTTAACTGTTCTTCATTTTCCATGCTGATTCCTGAATCAGCTCATCTAAAGTCCAGATTTCATAAGGTCTAAAATGCTGGTTCACTACCTTCACTGGCTTATTTTATTCTGTACTGCTATCTTCACAACTGGTTGGTACCGCAGCACAATCGCTGCTAACTTAGACCTCCAGGGAGCTGGGACTTATTTGTGGACCAGTCACTGTCTGTGTGGAGTTTGCATGTTCCTCCAATGTCTATGCAGTATCCATCAGTGTCCTTATAATGCCCAAAGATGAGGAGTTTAAGTCAGCTGGGTTTCTAGTTTGCTCTGGTGTAACTCTGTAAATGGACGGATGGATGGATAGTTGGCTTAATCTGAGAAGGTTGGCATCCTTCAACATCTGCAGTAAGATGCTGCAGATGTTCTACCAGACGGTTGTGGCGAGTGCCCTCTTCTACGCGGTGGTGTGCTGGGGTGGCAGCATAAAGATGAAAGACGCCTCACGCCTGGACAAACTTGTTAAGAAGGCAGGCTCTATTGTAGGATTAAAGTTGGACAATTTAACATCTGTGGCAGAGTGACGGGCACTAATCAAACTCCTGTCAATCATGAAGAATCCACTGCATCCACTTAACAGTGTCATCTCCAGACAGAGGAGTAGCTTCAGTGACAGACTGAGGAGATCGTTCCTCCCCCACACTATGCGACTCTTCAATTCCACCCGGGGGAGTAAATGCTAACATTAATTTTATTTTAATTTTTTTCATTTTTTCATTTTTATTACTATTTAATTTAATATTGTTTCTTTGTATCAGTATACTGCTGCTGGATTATGTGAATTTCCCCTTGGTATTAATAAAGTATCTATCTATCTATCTATCTATCTATCTATCTATCTATCTATCTATCTATCTATCTATCTATCTATCTATCTATCTATCTATCTATCTATCTAATAAGGAGGTTTGAAGATTCTATAAATGATTGGATAGATGTATCACCACAAGATCTTAATAAAGGGGTTCAAACAAGAGACCAGTCTTTGGTGTTCATGGAGAAACATTTTGAAATTAAGTTGAATAACTGTCCCCATGCTAAAATTCCTTCAGTAATAAAGGATCATTTACTATTATTTATATATTTGGCTGATGCCTTTATCCAAGGCAACTTGAAAGGTCAAGATTCATTTCAAATGTTTACAAAGAATGTGTTCTTATAGCAGAGCACATGTAGTTCAAGTCACTTTCTCGTTGTTCTGAAGCTCCTTTCAGCACTGAGAGTTGTAGGGGTAAAACTTAAGAGGGTCTTTTTTTTGGGAAACATCATCACCACAGCAGAAAAAACACATAGCCGTCCAAACTTAGGACAATGTCTGTGTCCTGCAAGAATGAGTTTGTCTTCGCACCGTGTAGAGTATTCACCCTGCAGAGAATCGCCCTGTCTTATGCTGTCTGTACAGGAGAACAAGCTTGGTCATTAACACCACAAAGCATGAAGAATGAGCAACAGTTTCTGTCATTGTCTCCATATCCTTGACTTTATAGGGTATTTGTCTGAATAGACTAACACAAAGCTCAAATACTCAGCTGACTCAAGTGATTTTCATTTACTGCCTGTAGGTTTCTTCTGCTAAGCAGTGGCCAGCCGCACCCTTGTTCTCGCCCATTTCTCCACCCTCTGCCAAAGTTTCCTCACATCATTTGCCTCATGTAAACCTTCTTCTGGCCATGCCCTTCTTTCCAGACTGCTTGGCAATAACCACTGCAAGACAGTCCCGTGGTGAGGCTGTTTGTGTATACTGTATTGGACCACCTCATTTGTTGAGCATTTTCATTGATTACTGTCATGGGTTCTTATCAACACAGCTCTAAATTTGCTCCTTTTATATCCTTGCTTGTGCTATTTTTGACTTTGTCTCCACCTATAATTTAAATTTTTGGAATTGTTTCATAATTGCATTTCTGCCTGATGTTCAATTACTTTTCTTTCTTACAATTCCATTTCACTTCGTCAGCTATGTTCTTGTTTTCTCCATTGAGCTGTTTCCACATTATAAATCTTGGCTGATGAACTCTGATCTTATTCCACTTTATGCTGCTGCTGCTGAATTTTTTGCGATATTCTTAACTCATTTCCCCCTTGCTCTGTTAGTAAGCTTTCCTGTCAAAGAGAAGCCAGACTTAATGGCAGATGAGGAGGAAACATGCAGCCACAGACAGTGGAGAAGGTGCAACGGACCAACAAGTAGTGCATGACCATCAGCACAGTGGTGTAGCATGGGTGTCAGCCTCCCGGGACGGAGGAAAATTTCGCCGCCCCCTTATTTAGGTATTTCAATTTAAAAGACTAAAATATACAGTAATTCTTTGCCGCCCCCTAAAAGTGCTGCCCGGGGCAGGCTGCCCCTGCCGCCCTCACTACACTACGCCACTGCATCAGCACCAAGGTGCTGTGCAAGAGGTCTGCGTAAAGGCACTGATTGGGAGGTTAGTGTACAGAAAATTTGATAAGTTTGGAGTTTATCTTTGAGCAGTCAAGAAGATTAGGCGTTAGAGGTGAATGGCACAACCAAGGCTGATACAAGGATGGATGACCAGACCATAAGGAGGCTGATCAGTGATATTACTCCAAAAGAGTTACAAGCCGTTATGGTCAATGCTGCTTGATGTGTGAATTCATCGATAATATCCTAAGCATACCAGAAATACAAGACTTAACACTGGATGGCAATGAAGAGAGCTTTAACTCAAGAAAGTGAGTCTTGAAGCTCATGATGAAGAAATGTCATGGCAATGTCTTATTAGGAGTTGTTTTTCATTGGCACATAATAGGCCGCAAGTTTCATACTTTTTATGTATTTGTTTTTCATTTTGTTTTGTCTACTGGTAATCTCCTGTTGTTTTCTGTGATCCAAGATGGTCACAGTGTGGTTGACGTGGTCATACAGCACAGATGGCATGTCACATCACATCGGCTATCATTTGTTACAAAAGCAAAACGTGGATTAGACCGTCAACTCTTGTAAATGATTTTGGAATTGTTCCATCTTCTGTGTAATGTCCTACTTGTTAACAATTTTGTTCCTTTTTAGACTAAGGTTTTGCTCCTTTTGGCACCTTTAAACTTATTTATTTTCTTCTTCCATTTATAAATTTTTCCTGTGCTGCCATTTTGAATTTTTTTGAATAGCTGAGGCCATGTTTTTAATACCATTTCTATCACATGGTGGCATGGTGGCATTGTTAATAAAATCAAAGTAAAAGTACTAAATACATGCAAAATAAGATACTGCATGGTCCACAAGCTGGGAATTATTCATCGCACGATTACTGCAAACGGTATGATGAGTGAAGCAAGTCCCTGCGGGCTCGACTTATGGCTGCTCTTATTAGTTTCTTTCTTCTAGTTCTAGTATTAGAGGCTATTGGTTTAACTTTTTCACATGTTGCACCATGTTTGTTTCCCAGTCACAACTTATTTGAGATGATTCATTGAAACTTCTGTGCTGTATAAATATTTTTATTTTTTTATGCTTGCCAGTTGTGACACTCTCAAAATGGAAGATAACTGAATAAAAGAAATCTATACTAATAAAAGGCAAAGCCCTCACTCACTCACTGACTCATCACTAATTCTTCAAGTTCCCGTGTAGGTAGAAGACTGAAATCTAGCAGGCTCATTCCTTACATCTTATTTACAAAAGTTGGGCAGGTTTCATTTTGAAATTCTACGCGTAATGGTCATAACTGGAAGCTATTTTTCTCCATATAATGTAATGGAGTTGAGCTTGATGGCCGTGGGGGGGCGGTGTTTCGTGTGACATCATCACGCCTCCCACGTAATCACGTGAACTGACTGTGACCGCAGTACGTAGAACAGAAGGAAGAACTCCCAAAGAGCGCTGAAGAAAAATGCAGAATACTTTATTCACGAGATACAAGTTTAATGAGAAGACACGAGGTATAAACGAGATCACTTTGTAACGGAGTTAAAATTGCTGTAGAGACAAACTTTTAAGTGTCGGGTCTTAGCTAACATTAAATGAAACCGTGGACATCGCGAGATCGCATGAGATAGCACAGGCACAGCTCAGAAGCTTCAATGCATGTACTCCGAGCGGCTCACGTGAACTGAATATAAACGCAGTACGCAGAGAAAGCAAGGCATCTAAAGAGCGCGGAGACCTTTGATCACATAAACGTGTCTGCAAAAAGTGGCGTTTCCTGCACTGTAAAAATACTACAAAAGTCAGGCAGCTGGCGCATGCTCGCGCATGCGTAGCTGTGCCAGCCTTTGAGACGCTGACTGCGCTTCTGCCTTAAGTGAAAGTAAACACTTTTAATTTTTTTCCTCCTTCCATGAGCTATAGCCCAGACAACTGTAAACATGGGATCCCATTTCTAGACCGCGGCAAACTAATATTAAGGCGCTTCGCACTTTCTTTTACACGTATACGATTATGAGGTCGTCAGGTCGGATTATGAAGACACGCACGGGAGTGGAGGACCGACAGTGCCATCCCGGCCAGTTAATGGCAGGGCCGTCTCTCCAGTCTACAGGAGACCCACCGCAACGCTCATATTGTCAGCAAAGACATCTCTCTATACTATATAAAAGAAAAAGGCAAGTTTCCTTTCTTTACAACTTTTTCCCTTTTATCCCAAACCAAATCCTTTCTCTCTTAACACTGCAGTGGACACAAAAATGATTTTCTTTTAATTGCTGGTAATGCCGGTAAGGCACATTACCACAGGCAGAAATTTGGACGTTCACATAGAAAATGTAATTTCTATACCACAGCCGTCGTGTAGCGCCTTTCAAAAGGGATCAACTACCAAGAGATGATCCATATACATTTTAGCTGCTGTTAGTTACTTACCTGTTATGTTATACCGGCTTTAAAATGTAGCTTACCCGAAACCACTCCAGTGGTGCTCAATGTATCTTTACTTCTTAAAACGTTAATGTCTTACTGTTTAATAACTTATAGACTACATTTTATTTTTTTTCCTTGCACTCAGTGACCAAAGCTATACACACACATATAGACACATACATATATATATACCTGTGTGTATGTATGTATGTATGTATATATACACACACACACACACACCTATCTACATTATATATACACACACATACATACATACACACACACACACACACATAAATATAATTTGTGTGTGTGTATGTATGTATGTGTGTGTATATATAATGTAGATAGGTATATATATATATATGTGTGTATATATTTATATGTGTAAATGTAGATATGTATATATGCATATAGATATGAAGGTATGTATGTGTATATATATATATATATATATATATATATATATATATATATGTAGACTCAAACTAATTATGACAGCAGCAATCCAAGCTGTGAGAAAACACTAAAAAGGAGGCGTGTCAGACGTCATGGTACATTTTCTGATGCAGCTACCGAAAACAACTTCGTGACGCTGCCGCCAAATACACAAAACAATTACTTTGACAATCATGTTACATTATTTTCAAAATGTTTCCTTTTCTTTTTCATAACTTCTTTAACACACTACTTCTCCGCTGCGAAGCGCGGGTATTCTGCTAGTTTGTTTATAAATCTTAAACACAAAACAGACTTTTCTATTTAGTATTCAGACATTAGCCTGAAGTACACAGGACAATGGAATAAGAAATAAAGCAGCAATCTGTGATTTGCCCAGTCAGAAGCTGAGATTGAACAGGCTCAGTCATTTCTGGGTTGTTGTCTGTCCAGCGCTGATCACTTGGAAAAGATTAAACAGTTTTCTAAGGAGAAAAAGACAAATATTTCCAAACTTGACTTGGGCAGCAAGTTGCTTGTTGAGGTGTTCCTGCAGAATATTAGCTAATTTCCATAATGACATTAGTTATGTATTGTTATTTTGATTTTATCTTCTTAAAAATGTAGCTTAAGACAAACTGAAAAATCTTCATTTATATGTACGTGACTTGAAAGTGCAGAGAGAAAAACATTACAAAGGTGTGAAGGGGCTGTATATATTCTATAGGCACTGATACTGACAACCCGTCATTTGAGAGCCTCTTAAGTCGGCATGGTAGATATTGTTCTGGTAAACAGTAGTAAGGGAGACCAAGAAACATCATCAGCAGGCCCTCCAACGTGATGCCATGCTTCTTACCCAGTGGCCTTTTAACAGCTTGCACTGGGTGCTGAGGTTGTCACTCGTTCATGGCTCCTGATTTTGGATCCTGAGGTGGTTCATCATGTGCTGGGTGCGGCAACACGCTGTATCAGTGCATGCCAACCAACCTACAACTTCTACTATTACTGGTTATTTAGTGGAAATTACCACAGAGAGTGCCTATTTGTGTTGTAGAGCTCATTGCTGTTAATAATGCCAAGTCATATGATGTGCCCAAATTTCTCCTGCTTCTTGAAAAAGTTGGCCAAAGCAGTGTCCTCCTGAAAATCAGAATTACTTTCTTGGATGTCACAAACACAAGTGTGAACTGCAAATGACTCAGCAGGGCTACTGTTTGTAGGCGTCTCTGTCTCCGTTCTGTCTGAAGGGGATGGAATGTAAAACTGATGCATTTTTAGTTCTTTGTGTCACCAGCTGAACACACAATTGGCACTCTCATCTTGTACAACGGCGCCTTAGCCTTTTATTTGGCTTTTTCTTTTGCTGTATTTAAGACACCTGAAAAATCCATATGTAGCAAGTCATGTAGAGCTTAAGAAACCCAACATTGTGTGTATTTGAGTGTACTGCATACTAAAATATTAAAGGGAAAATATAAGCAGGCAGATACGGGAATTCATAGGGAAAAAACTGAAATGAATTAAAGTAACTTCTGCGTGACAAAGACTATGTTATCAATTCAATGTAATAAAATATATTCTGTACATACATCTCATACAGTATATGCTGTACACATATATATATATAATTATTTATATATAATGTATAAATAATTTATAAATGTGTAATTTTGGTTTAGTATAATTAAATAAATTAGGTAATAAATAGGAAGGATTTAAAGTAGATGGAAAAATGTAGAACATTGCAACCAAACTGTGAGCAAGATGTCAGGAATTCTGCTGAAGGAGCAGAACAAGACCGCAGCTCCTGTTTTTTTTGTCTTTTTTTGGCTCTTCCCAAATGCGAGTGCTCCAAGAAGACAGGATACACAGACATGGAGACATGGCACTGCAAGTCGAAAGCTGCCGGAGGCCATGAACTCAGACGATCGACTCAGTGAAGGCAACAGGATCACATGTGACGAGGGTCACCTTATGTGCCCAGCCCCGAATAAAAGATGCTGATCAATCAGTCACTGCTGATCACTGTTCAAATCATGTGTCATCACAAGGCATTTTACAGAGAAGAATGGATTACAATGAAATTACAAACTAACAAACCTATGAGAAGAATAAAATTTAAAGTAGACAGTGGCATATGCCACGCATCTCTTTGTCCAGTATTGCTCTTTATCTGCTGTGGAATTTTCCTCTGCCCTGTGCCATCATAGTGGTACCTTGCAATCTCAGGCCATCGAGGCACTCCTTCAGAAATCTATCAAAGCATCCAAGGTGTTTGTGACTTTTAAATATTTAATAGATAATTGTTCCTTTCAACATATCCTGAGCAAATAATGCTTAAGGAATATTTAAAGTAAGTTTACTTTAGTTTAATTTACCTTTAATATCCATAAGTGGAAATTTGCTTTGATCCAGTCAGCAACATAAAAGAGCACATTCACAAGACATGCAATAAAATACAAATTAGTGACATTATTTATATTTATTTATATTTATAACATAAAAAACAGAGTTCTTTAATAGCAACTTATTTCAACAAAATTGAATTTGGCCTATTTAAAGGTTTTATTACTGTTAGTACAAGTTTTGGCAACAAGTTTTACCTCCCAGAAGGTAAAATTTGGAAACAATTAGCAGCGTGTCTGCTTCTTCACAGTCTTATTCACTTTTCTTTTGCTCTTTTGTTACACAATTTTTGAAACCCTACTTGTGATTGTCCACAAAGAGCAAATCCCAACTGGGTGATTTTTCTAAGTTTATTTCTATTAGTTACAGGCAGTCCTTTGCACCAAGCAAGGAATGCAAAAGTCAGTACTCTCTCAACATGACATGTATAGCAGTTCTGTAGGATGTTCGTTGAAATGTTTGCTTTCCTCAGCCAATGCTATTGATATTTTTTGTAAATATATTGTGTCTTTTCATTAAAGCTCAAACCCAGGTACTTAAAGCTACTAACTCTCTCAATTTGTTCTCTCTTGAGGTGTGGACCAGTGGATGTACAAGTTCGGCATCCTTTTGTCTTTTTCACATTTAATTAACGGTTCTGCTCCCGGCACCAGCTCTGCATCCCCTTGGCCTCTTCCTCAAAATGTGCCACATTCTTTGAAGTGTCCATCAATGTGGTATCATCTGCAAACATGACAGCTAAATAATTGCTGTCAGATCCTCTCCAGCTATTAGTATAGAATAAGGATTTTACATAATTTAATGAAGAACTCATTGTCAGCTGTCTTACATTTGCTGATATGTTTAAAATGAAAGAAACTGCATGTGCTTCTCTGCTTGGTCAATGTTTGCATGAAGTTTGCGTCTTTATGCTGGGGTCTTTTTTCTCTGGCTGCTATGGTGTCTTGGGTATGACATTAAACTGCATCCAGCCTTGCAAGTGGTCCTCCAACTTGCAGGGAAATCTTGGGGGTTGATGGCAGGATTGGCACTCCAACCACTATAAAAACTTCACACAGTTCCGAAACAGCAGACAGGACTCCTTTCTGCTCTCCACAGGTGTAGCTCTGCTGCAGCCGCCCATAGGAGCCCCATCCCTGAAAGAGTCAAAACCATCGGAGAGTCAGTGGGGTCAGGCCTGTCGGGGATCAGAACTGGTGTGGTGCTGAGGGGTCACCTGCTGCACAGCAGCACTCGGGTCCCAATTTGAGGCAGCCTATCTGGGTAGGAGTGTGGAACGTCTTGTCTCTCCAGCATAATGATCATCTTCCTATGGTGTTGGAGGAGATGCGTAAACTCTGAATTTCAGTGATGGCACTCTCTGAAGTGCACAGACCTGGGCCTGGCCAGATCTCTGTAAGTGGATATACCTTTTATTGGTCTGGTCGCTCTGATGTCTATCATACTATTGGAGTAGCTGTTTCTGTGGCAGACTGGCTTCTTCCAATGGTGTCCAATTTCACTCCTTTCAACAAGATATTATAAGACTCAGATTAGGGAACTCCCTGGGTGCCTTGTCTGTTTTCTGAGAGTATGCTCCAACTGCAGTGAGTAATGTGTTGGTGAGAGAGGCATTTTATTCGCAATTTCGCTCTGTGGTTGAAGGGTGACCACAAGGTGACACTCCTCTGGTCATGGGTGACTTCAATGTGACCACAGGCACTGAAGGGGCTGGCTATGAGGAGTGTGTCGATCCTCATGGGCCTGGCCACCATGGTGAAAGTGGCTCCATGTTCTTTGATTTTGCAAAAGGTCAGGGGATGTGGATTGCTGGGTCCTGGTTCCAGCTCCCTGAGCCACATCGTTGGGCTTGGTACTCCAATACTGGTGGTGTGTCCTGCTTACAGAAGAATCGAAGCATTTTGCATATCCGAATCTATTCCTTGGAGAGTCACTGTCAGGGCAGGTGATGGAATGGTTCTTACAGATGACACTGTAGTTGTGACCTGCTGGGCTGGCTACTTTGAGCAGCACATCAAAGCTGATCCTCTGGCTAAGAAATTGAACATCTCTGGATCCACATTTCTTGAGGCTGATCCTTCAATTAGCTGTGAACCACTCTTTCTCACTGGCTTTCTCACTGAGATTACACAGGTGATGAACCAGCTGAGAATAGAGAAGGCTGCACGGATCTGTAGTATCCGGGGTGAACTTCTCCCGGCTGGTGGTGAGGCTGTGCAGGCAATCTTTGCTTCCATTTGGGAGATGGGCATCATCCCAACTGACTGGAAAACTGGACTTGTCATCCCTATCTGGAAAGGGATGGGTGATTGCCTGGATTGCAGCAACTACAGGGGGATAAAAGTGCTCTCAGTGCTGGGTAAGATTCTTGCTAGGGTCGTCCTCAATAGGATCCGTGATCACCTGCTCACCTATCAGAGACCAGAGCAGTCTGGTTTTACACCTCAGAAGTCTACCATCAGCTGCATCCTGGTACTGAGAGTTCTCTTGGAACGCAAATGTGAAAATCAGCAGTTTCTTTGCAGCCTTTGTCGATTTTCATAAAGCATTCAACATGGTTGATGGAACTGCCCTTCGGGACATTCTGAGGCTTCATGGGATCCCCCCAAAGTTGCTGGTTATCATGGCTGGCCTGTACATTGGTACTGTGAGTGCTGTGCAGAGTGGAGGCAGAACATTTGTGTTTTTCCCAGTTGATTCAGGGGTTCATCAGGGGTGTGCTCCTGCTCCTACTTTGTTCAGTGTTTACATGGACTGGATGTTGGGGAAGGTCATGAGGTGCAGCGGCTGTGGGGCATCTGTTGGTGAGGAAAGATTCATTGATCTTGACTTGGCCAATGATGCTGTGTTCTTCGTGGAGTCAATGGAAGCTCTGATCGGAGCTCTCGAGAGACTGAGCGAGGAGTCTGAGTGTCTCTGGTGACTCTTCCTTCGAAGTCAGTAGATGGATTGGGAAAGCATGGAGGGGTCATGAGGTTGCTGGAAAGGGATGTGCGGCACTCCCAATACCTTTGCAAAAGGTCGAAGGACCAAGTCTTTAGAGTCCTGGTGCTTCCTTTTTTGCTATATGGTTGTGAAACATGGACACTATCCAGTGACCTGAGATGAAGAATGGACTCCTTTAGTACCGTGTCTCTTTGGGGAATCCTTGGGTACCTGCTGGTTTGACTTTATATCGATTGAGTGGTTGCTCACAGAGTCCCAAATGAGGCACATTACCTGCATGGTGGGGGCACATCACTTACAGCACATCTGCATGTGGCGCAATTCCCCAGGGTGGTCCGGCTCACAGGATCCTCATTCTCAAGACTCGAGTGACTTGACCAGGCCAAGTGGACACCCACGTAGCACCTGGATGTGGCAAATAGAGAGTAATATCCCAGGGGTGGGACTGGACTGTGTGTCTGCCTTGGGAGGTTGTCAGCCAGGATCCAGAGCTGTTTTTTCATGTGGTGGGTACGACAATGTGCTCCCCAACCTGATCTGACCTGCTTTGGTGTTCTCTTTACAACCCAAAGACTTGGATAATATGATTGAAGAGTGTGCATTGGAATGGCATCCCCATTCAAACTTGCCTTCAACTGTGGGGTGATGTGAATAATGTGATTGCCAACTTTAATTGTTTCAGTGTGTGTGTGTGTGTGGCATTCCATTCACGCTGGGGTCCTGCCTTGTGCCCAAAGATTTCATCAAAGGCTCAGTCCTCCAGTGACAGAGAAATGATCAAAGCTAGCTCAGTATATGGAAAGGAATGTGTAAAGACAGCCTCATTCCGCACGAAATTGGGTTTGAATTCCAGCTGGACCACTGCTGCACATTCTCCAGTTTTCGTTCCACATCTCCACAATGTGCCAGTCAGATTTAATAATGCTTCTAAATGGGAGTGCCATTTAATGGACTGGCAAACAATCTCAGGCCTGATTGGGTTGGATTACATTAGTTTTATAATGGATGGATGGATGGACTGCATAAGTACATGATCAGAGCCAACCACCCACAGTGGACTGCCAAAGTGATCACAGCAAACTGAAAATAGCACTTGGCTGTAACTCTGGCTCCGCTTCTTAAACAGCCTTGTCTAGCAATGCAGAATCTCTACAGACAATACAGTATGTCTCCCACTGTATCACTGTGGTCCTGAAGTGGCAGAGATCATTACTACTTTGCATTTGGACCCACAAACGGACAGCACTGCCCTCGCTCCTCTCCAAACAGGAACTGATTACAGAGTAGTTATTAGTGACATGTCATGGTAATTGGACTCTCATCTCATGCATAGACATTTGTTTCATGACCTATCACTTTTTCTTGCGTTTAGTTTCATCTGTCCTTAAAAACCTGGAAAAATGAGTGAATCCCTCAGTTCAATAATGTGATGACTAGAGCTCAGTTAGGAACAGCAGGTGCCATGAACACAGCTGTTCTCTCACAATATCACCACCTCCTCATAAAGCTGTGTCTGATGCCCTTTCTATCATTCCTCTCCTGTCGTTCTCTTCTGGGGCTTTGCTTGTTCTTCCTCCCACACACCTCACTCGCCCCATATCTTCCCATACAATGCCTTTTGAAGGCTCATCAGCTGGAATGTTGGCTTTCTTTTCATCTTTCACGAGCATTCAGTGCAGCCTAACAGCTTGGTCTTCGAATTGAGAGGCCCACTTGGCCTTCTTTTGCATTGTGATTTCCCAGTTGCTGATGTAGCCCAGTGCTAACTAATATGGAGCGTCCACCACTCATATACACTGTCCAGAATACTCGCTGTGTCATCTCAAGACAGCTCTGCCGTGTGACTGGACCTGTTGAGATTAGAGGGGACTCTAATTCTTATGCTGCTGAATTTACTTAAACTTTGTTGTGTATTTGAGAAAGTTACATTGTCTGCTATTAATTTCCATTCAATGTAAACTAAGCCGTAAACCAAACAACTGAGAATATCCTTCTGAAAAGCAAGACAGAATAGGCATCCGACAGCACCTGTACCTCAGTGCCCTGAAAAGAATGCCAGTGCCAAACCTGAAGCCTCTCATTGAGAGCTGACGCTAATTGCTGTTTGTTGGCAGTAGTTTGCCAGTCAGATTCCAGCTCTTCTAATCTCCTGACCACCTGTGAGCGGCTGGCTGACTGAACGTCTGAAATTTCTCATACATTTCTGGAATGTCTGACCTACCAGTAGCACTTCTAACCTTCTGAGCGAACGTTTTTGGCTTCCTAATTACTCCTGGGTCAACCTTGTGGGCAGCGCTCTTGGCAGAGCCTGAATGCTACTAAAGAAACGGGGATTGTTTTGTTCTTAATGGTGTCTTTGTAATCTGACAGCCAGGCAAGAAGAACAAGGAGCAGCTAAACCCCAGAGCAGACATGGCTTTAATGCAGGTTGAGTGTAAGTGGCAGTGTAAAAAAGATTCAGTTAACCTGTATTTTTTGAATTGTGTAAATTACACCATATAATCAGGATTTATTTGCCATTGACAAACACAAAAGTATTATAAGATAGAAAAAGGAAAAGTCTCTAGGGCCCCTGGCAGCTTCTTGTCAGTTTCTAAAGAGTGCATCACAAATTGCTTCACTGAGCTAACAAGAACAAACATCACTAAAGGAAATGCATATCCGCACGGCAAACAGGTGTCAAGAGAAAAGTCAAAGAGCTCACTGGAGTGCACACCAGCCACCATCATGATATTAACAAACCCAACACAGCAATATTAGCAGAGTTGAATTCACAATTATAGCGTCAAAGCAACTCTTAAACGTGCCATGGAGAACAGACGGGCTGGACGAGAGAACGACTTCTTGTCCAGCCAGAGGAGTATAAATGATGGACCAGCAGAAGCCAGGAGATGTTTCAACCTCTACACAACAGGTGGCAGTAGTTCTCTCAAGGTGTCATAGTTTGGACATCCGCAGGGGCGCATGGGGGTTACAGTCTGGAAGTGTGGCCCTGTCGAAGTCCCTGGGTGCTATTAGAGGGTACTGTAAGGGGACAACCTCCCTGGTTCCTATGAGACGCAGATGTGCTTCTAATGGGACACACTATGGTACCAGAAGCATTCTCAGGTGCGGCTTAAAGGGTCCCCTACACCTCACCACAGGGAGTCAAAAGGCAGCAAGCAACACTGAACAGGAGGGTGGAAGGTGAGAAAAGAGGTTTAACTTGTCCTAGGATTCTGGTCTTATTGGCTGTAAGATACAGTGGATAATAAGCATTCCTTTATTTGAACCCAGTACTATGTTGAACATTTCTATGCTTGGGGTTTGTGACTCAGTGGTACCCCCTACTCATTACAATGTCGAATGTGCAAAGCCACATATACAGTTAATGTGTTCATGTTAGTGATTTTGCTGTGTGGTCCCCATGTTGAGCTACAGTAATGGATACCAACAGATGGACTCTTACTCCATTGGAATTTTCCCATTTCTAGTCCTCCCGTCAAGCCACATATTTTATTTGAATAGAAAATAAAGTCACTGGACATGGCTCCGATTAGAGTAATTGTTCCCTTTAGCCAAACTATCCAGATTATTCCTTTGATCTAATTGGTTAGGGAGGAAAACAGATGGTGACGTTAGTGAAATGCTAGAAACATGTTTCAGCTTATCTTTGAAAATGACCACTGAAAGGTGAATTGTTAGTGAACTGAAGGATTAGGCAAGTGAAATGTCAAGGCAAGGTTCAACACATGGAAGGCAAACATGCTGGCCACGAGTTACTAAAGTATTCCATCTGTGGTCAATTCAGTCGATGATTAGGAAAGGCAGATATCTGTCTATCGAAGGTCCCACAATTGACAATGTTTACTAGAACAAAAGACAAGCCATGTGGTTGAAGAAACTGCCTGCAGTACTTAAAGACCAATGTCAATGTCAATGTCAAATTTATTTATATAACACATTTAAAACAACATAGAAATGCTGTGGCCAAAGTGCTTTACAATAACAGAATAAAAGAAAAACATACAATTAACATAACATAAATAGAAACAAAATAAATGAATATAAATAAAATAAATAATAAATAGAAGTAATGTTATATAATCACAATGTGGAAACCATCAGTATTACTGAAGGTCACGGAATGCAAGTGAATAAAAATGAGTCTTTAATCTTGTTTTGAACAGTTCAACTGTAGACGACTCCTTTATGTGATGAGGAAAAGAGTTCCACACGCGAGGAGCAGCAGCTGCAAAAGCCCTGTCCCCCTTTACACTTGCTACGAGGGACAACAAGAGACAACTGACCAGAAGACCTAAGCACTCTGGTGTAAAACACACATTTCGGATAAACAGGCAGGAGCAAGACCATGTAAAGATTTAAAAACTAGCTTCAAGATTTTAGGGTTAGGGTTAGGGTTAAACCAGACAGTATTAAGATACAGATCTGTTGAAGGCTACAAAAAAAAGTTATGGCCTCCATAATTCTTAAATGGAAGAATTTCGGAACAACCACGACTCTTCCTAGAGCTAGCCAAAGGTAAGAGTTGTGCACTTCCTGGCTTTTCCAAGTTTATAGATACAACAATGAAGAGACTAGCATTCTCATTAGTGTTTAATCTGATTTTTCACAATGATTTCTTTTGTTAATTGACTAAGATGTTTGCCTTAAATTTTGCTACTGGTTACATGAAATTATTTTGGTTTTTGAGAGCTGTGCTTTATTCTTTGGTTTACAATTTTGATTTTGCATCCTAGATTATTGTCTTCCTGGGATAAACATTTGTCTGCTAATAAAACTCAGATCAGTCTCCTGATCCAATTTTTATTGAAATATTACTGCTGCCCTGTGGTGTCAGTGCCCCCAAGGACTTAGTGTGTCAGATGTAAACCCCTTAACTGCCCAGCACTGAGGGAGGGCCTAGGGCTTTTGTTTGTCAGAAGTAAAAAGTACACTTTATAGTAAATGTGTATATGGAGAAGGTGTCAGGATGAGAACTGGTTGGCAAGAGCAAGGGGGCTACTAGAATGGCATGTTGTAAAGACAAGACCCGTAGTAGAAGGCCATCAGGACAGAGAAACTGGCAGTAGTGGGAGAAGGCCTAGAGAGAGACCACTGAGGTCACTGCACCCTGTTATATGTGCAAATTGTCCAAGAAGGGCAGGAAGCACAGGCACCATCATCAGTATATGAGGGAGATGATTCTTAGGCAGAAACATGTGGTGACAGAAGGCTTGCCACCTAGTAGTTAGCACAAACAGTGAGACAAGAGAGGAAATGGCAGAGGTCACCTCCTGACCACTAGTGGGCACATGGCCCCTTATGTTCTGGATCCCTAGGTCAATATAATGGAGCAGGCAGCTCAGTGGAGACCCAGCCTTTGAAGAACAAAGATGGCTCAGGGTGTGGGAAGTTCTTTCCTGGAGACTGGATGTGATTCTGGGGTCAAACTTGACCCCAAACTGGGTATAAAGTCACCTCATGACCAAGGCTAGGTGAGTCTGCAGTCTGTAGGAGAGTTGGTAGGGTGGGCTCAGCTGGCAGTAAGTGTGCATTTTGAACTGTATTAACTCTGAAACATTTGCAAAATCAATAACCCCCATGTGCAGTGATGCTGAACAACAACACAGCCTGAACATGTCAATCAGAAGATTGAATTCATCCAGATCTTTGCTGAGGAATGGGGTCAACCATTGAGACAGAATGAAATGAACTTTACAATCACCTCTGCTGTAAAATGAATTATACTTTTGAAACAAGAATTCCTAAAACACCAAAAGAATTGTAATAGCACTAGTGAATTCACTGTTTACTGATGTTTCAGGAAAGAACAAATAAAAGATTTCATTTTTTTCTTTCACCTTTTTTCTTTCTAATGACATATTTTCAAATTCACTAAATTAAAATCAAAATAGCAGGGGACCTCTACCTCTCCTGACAGCATCAGTGAAGAAAGTGACCTGGACATGGTGCATATTCACACACCAGACTTTTTTGGAATCAACAGTCAACCTAAAACATGCTCATTTGAGACATGGGAGGAAATGCAGGAGAAACCCTGATAGACATGGAGAGAATGTGCAAACAAAGTCTGTGCGCAGGATTTGAACCAGAGCCACTGTGTCTGTGAGCCACAAATTCTCTGCGCTGTCTTTCCCCTCATGCCTCCTCTCTCAGACACCAATCTTCTGGCAGGCAGTGCTGTATACAAGACAGGATCTAAGATCAAGTGTCACCATAGCATTAAAAATGGGAAGGAAAGTCCATCATCTTCATTGTCTTATCTATTTAGAAAGAATATGCTACACATCAGGAAAAATAAAAAAATACCTAAACAGGCAAAGCAGACCGAGAATTTCAGAGGATCTGTAAATGCTGGAGTCTGTGCTCTGAATAGTCTTGGAAAGGTAAATACTGCATGATGACAAGAATGCAACAATACGATATCAGCCACTAAAACTGGATACACAAATAGTAAACATCAATACATCCATTTCCAGCCCTTTCTAATGGATCCCAGTTGTGGGACCCTAATGAACACTTTCCTCAAAAACAAAAACATAAAAAACATTGCTAGTCTGCCACATGCTGTAAAATAACTTGCAATAGTAAAAATAGTCTGCGTTGCCCTTACAAAGCATTTCTCACTCTTATTATGCAGTTTCCTTTGCATTGCACACTAAAGCATTACCCAGACAGTATACAGATGTGATCAAGAAAGCTAAGAGGAATTTAGTTTATATAGCATGAGGTGTGGAGTACAAGTCAAGAGGTGGAATGCTTAAGTTATATAACACACTGGTGAGGCCTCATCTGGAGTACTGTGTTCAGTTTTGGTCTCCAAATTATAAAAATGACACAGCAGCACCACGGAAAGTCCAGAGAAGAGCAATTAGGACTGAGAGCTTTGAGCTGTGAGGAGAGACTGAAGGGGTTAACAGCTTCTCAGTTTTTAACAATTGGAGATAAAGAAGTGACATGATCAAAGTGTCTAAAATCATGAAAGGAATTGGTACAGTAGATGCCAGTTGTTACTTTACATTATATTCTACTGTACAACAAGAACACAGGGGCACAGCTGGCAATATGTTAAGGACAGTATGTTGCATACCTACTTGAAAGTTTTTCTTCACACAAAGAACCCACAATAGACACATGAGATGAATTACCATGTATTGTGGTGGAAAGCAGGACTTTAGGGACCTTCATATTTCAGATTTCCATTCCATCTAAAGAAATGAAAAAACTTGCATTATTACTACTCCTGCCAATGCATATATTCCACTAATTATTGTGCATTGGCAACACAAAACATTATGCATGCAACTTAGCCATGTGCTCACAATCTTAAAATGAGCCTTAGAAGAGACTCCCCCACCACCCTATCAGAAGACACAGCACACACTGTGAAATAATTAAAACAAAATACTACTATTTACAAGAGATTTCTTTAATTGATAGAAGAAGAACGAGTAAAGCATCATCTGTACATATAACTGGGAAACAGAAATAAAGATCCAGCTGTGCCCAGGGTCGGAACGTGAAACAATGGAATGGGTCAGTCCCACGACATCGCTTCAGGGCATGATTAATGTGTACCCCAAGCTGGGTACTCTCTCAGCGCAATGATTCATATTTTATTCGTTCCGTCTGCATCTTTTTTGGTCTGAGGATCAGTGGCGCAGCACTGCTGCCTGACAGCTCAGATCACATATTTCGTCATAATAATCAGTCTAGAATTGTTGATAGACCTTTCCTTAGTCCCCTGGGACACTTAACAGACCATTGCACCATTATAATCCTCTCACAGTGGGTTCTGTTCCTCCTTCCCTATTGACTTTAATGCATTTCATGGAGTTCGGTGAAGTTCACAAACATTTCAATGAGTTCACCAAACTTGAGGCGAAGCAAATTCAGAGGACTTTGCTCATACCAGGGCTTTGCTCAGCCTTAGTAAGAAGAAAGAAAGACGGTATAAATGCACAGTGCAAAATAAGGCTCCATCTTACTTTAAAATAGTAAGCAGGGGGCTGCAGTTCAGGGTGGAGAGGACCATTTTGATCAAATAAAGTTTAGAGGCAAGCACTCCATTCATTAGTCAACATGTTATGTCTCAGACTTCACCTTACTTCTCTGTTTTTCATCATAGATTGAGTGGAACCAAACTTGTACAAGCAATAACTGCAGAGTAGGGATATGAATAGCACCATCTACAGGCATGCAGTGGAACTACAAATTGGTCAAATTATACTCTTTATTTATGTGGTCATCCTGCATCCAGTTCCAATTGTTTTGTATTGAATGTATTCTGTGGACACATATATAAAAAGGAGCAAAATTAAAGAAAACAAATTGTGTAAAGGATATTTCATAAGAAGACCAAAACATTGTCAGCTGGCTGATCTAATGTCAAAATGCCTAAATGCAAGAGTAATTTTTCTCAAAATAAGGTGTTTTGGTGACATAGCAAGTAGAACAATTCTTCATAAAATGTAGATTTTCTCCAGCAACTGCAAAGCCATAATATCCAGTCATTAGGTCAGTGAGATATTACTGGTGAGAAAGGCTTGAGCTTCAGTGTCCTGAGATGAATCAGGGTTAGACAACAACTCCCCATGACCCTAAACAAAGTAAGATTGTTTAGAAATTAATACATTATTCAAACCTGTACAAGAAATAACGGAATCTCCATGTCCCTCCCTTCAGGCAGCCACTCATTTTCTAAACTGCTTGCTCTATTGAAGATCAAAAGGTCAACAAGCTAAGCTTGGCAGACCAGACTTCAATTTCACTTTTAGCAGCCCCTGAATTCTCCTCTTCCTGGGAGGTCCCCATGCATTTTAGGTTTGCTGCAATATGATGCCTGGCCTGCAGCAGAACATGCCCTATATGCTAGCAGAAGTAGGTCGTCTGAGGGACAGATGCCCACACCACTGTATTTGAATTTGGTCTGGTGTAGCAGCAGCCTGTTCTATTGAAGGCTCTTTTTCTCACCAAGAGTAAAGTCATCAGAATCCTCAAGTGTGTGGCCATTAGTAAGGATGAGGTCATCTTTTGAAGAACGTTCTCTTGAACTCATAACCCTGTCTCATGATCCTCCTGCACTCACTCAGGAACAAGACCCTAATTTCCGAATTTATTTTCTCAGCAAGGGGCAGCTACCCCTGTTGACCCAACTAGATCAGACAGAAAGTGGCTAGAAGAAAAGTTTGTTCTGAATTCTCATGCCAGAAGCATGATAATCTAGGATTTACGTAAGGTATGTGGGAACTTCTCATAAAAATAAATCACAAAATTGTTAAAGATGTTGTCAATTTAGGTTTTGATACATTAAGACTGGACTTCTCTACTTACAAGATGTGTCATTTGTGTTTTTTTATGTTTAATGTTTTAGCCTTATTTTTTGAGGAGACTTTACTTGTTGGAGCACCACCATTTTGTGTATTAACTTATAGCAGGCGGTATATTTTAGTAATGAACCTCTTGTAAATCATATGAAAGATAGCCTGATGTCATCCACCTGCTCCCATAAAAGATGGTGGTACACATAGCCTTGTGTCCTAGGTCATAGATTTCTTCTTTAAAAAAGTCTTCTTCTCGCACGATCATCCAGAGTTACAGCTGTGCTGTACTTTTTCCGTTTCTTAATGACTGATTTAATTGGACTCCATTGGATATTCTCTTGTACTTTTCATTGAGCTGCTTGGAGTGTTCTTTGGTCTTTGTTGGGTCGGCTTGGCCATCATACTGACTCACCACAAGATGGACAGGAGCATTTATACTACAATCAAGTGAAACAAACCCCAGACAGGTGACCTCCATTGAACTAATTATGGGACTTGTAAAACCAATTGGCTGCTCCATTAAGGATTTAGGTGTGTCATACTAAAGGGGGTGAATACTTACAGTTAGTGGTCGATTATTTTATGTTCTATATTTGCAATTAGTTTAGACCGCTTTGCAGAGATCTGTTCTCACTTTGACATGAAAGAGTCTTTTCTGATGATCAGTGCAGAAAAAGCCAAATGAAATCCCCTGTTATTCAATGTTCTATAACAAGAAAATGTGAAAACACCCAAAAGGTGAATGATGTTCATGGGCTCTGCAGTTGAAGCTTCAGACATTCAGATTGTTTTGCCTTGCCTTATTTCCTCTTCTTCTATTGTGAAATGTGATTTATTTTTTTACTAATTGGAGGCTGTGCCTCTTGTCTCACATTCAGATGCCATGTGCAGCGCATTGATCTTCTCTCCCATCTGCGTAGGTTTTCCTTCCACATCCCCAAAGACGTGGCTGTCAGGTTCATTATTGATTCTGTGTGGATGGACACATGCATGAGTTGAGCCATTTTCCAAATTAAGCAGGTTTCAGAATGTTATGCTCTGCTAAAATGGGGTGTGTGGCCTCCATAAGCTTTTCAGGCTTCTTGTGAGGTGGGTAGCTTGACCATTGGAGATTTTGACAATAAAGGGAAACTGGGCATTCAAGTAAATACCCTGAGAACAACAATTCATGCTGGTGAGACAATCTAGAGAGTACAAAATGTGGATGCCAATGGGAAAACTGGAGCAGATGACTAACACACACCCAGGACAGAAACAGTGAAGTGCGGGGCCTTAGTAAATCGTTGTTGTTCCATCTTGATTTCTTCAGTATGACATACCAATCTGGAGAATAAAAAGATCAGCTGGAACTACTGCCATAGTGAGATGCCAGACATAAAGCTGAAAAGCTCAAGACCTGTGCACTCAGTCCTGCCATTTTCATTCACCCATCCCATTCTGGTTCTGCTCTGTTTGACTTACGACAGGAAGCGTCATTGAATGAGGCCTATCCTTCATACCGAATCATAAGTGGGTGGCTGCCTTTTCTTATTTGGTCTTGCTTTATCATATAATAGCCTCTTAAAAGTGAGAATGAGATCTGTGATAGTCATGAATTTATAGATTTATTAGCATAAGAGAAGGAGGAAAGGATCCCTGAGATGTGAAGACTGACAAGGACAGAGCTCTACAGGCAGCCTATCAGTAAGGGGGTCAGGCCATAAAACTGAGACCGCTTCACAGAAAAAGAAAGTGTCTGAGATCCACCCTGCCACAGAAAGACGTCTATTTCCATTTTCCATAGACTCGTCTTACGATGTGATGACGGCTTCACTTGCCTGCCCACTTTCTTTCTGGCTCTCCCTCGTCTCCCCGGCAGTGACAAAGGACTCTTTCTTGTGCCGTCTCTGTGTACACAGCCTTTGTTTCAAGTTCTTCAGTCTTTTGAAAGGCATCAGAGCTGTCAGACGTTGCAAATGGCTACATTTGCATTCATTCACTGGATGTCAGGGGAGATATGGTGATGGTAGTGGCAGCGGGGGTGGATCGTGGCCTAATGGTTGGTAGGCCTCAGGTGAAAATCACCTTGGAGCAAGGCATCTGAGAACTGACAAATCCCCAGGGCAAATGCTCCGATGAAATAAGACCCTGCGATGTTTTCATGAACATAATAGACGAGCGTTTGGCCTGAATAGACTTTTCATGGCATGGCCGTAATCCCTCGATTCTGTGAAAAAGTGCCATATGGAAAGCGACTTGGGGCTTTGTAGAGATCTGTCAGTGCGTCTTGGGAAAGTTATTGATTTGGCCTAATTCTAGCCACCTGCAAACACAGGTGCAAGTGGCTCCATTAAGGAATTCTAACAGCTTCAGAGTGAAAAGAAGTTCCGAAAACGGCAAAGGCATTTCTTTCATTGCAGCCTGATGAAAGGGCACGTGTAAGGACATTACTGGCTTAATGGCTTATACGTGAAAGGTTTGTGCTTTCTGGAGGTTAGCCCTGTTTTTAATCCTTTGCATGCCTTAAGTCAAATCACCTTAGCGTGTTTTCTCCCTCCTTCTCAGTATTTCAGTATTTTGTAGATGGGTGGCATGGCAATATGGTGGTGTGGTACTGCTGCCTCACACCCCTTGGAACCCATGTGTTTGATTTCTAGCCCAGCCATGATCCAGAAGGAGTCACTTAGTTCTAACTAAGTATTTTTTTACAGATGCTTAATTTTCTTTCCACTTTACATAAGACATACGAGGATAAATCAAAAAGTAAAGGCAATTAACCACAATGGATAGAAGCTGATACAAACGCCATGTTTGTGATGACTTATGGGTAGGTCAAATGAGCATGGACAGCCTGCACCATTACTGAACATCGTGCCAAAGTTTGATTTCTTTGGACAGAGGGAGTGAAACCTGCTGAAATTCCCTGAAGGATGTTGGCTCAGTACACAAGCGAAAACAGCTTAAGTCAATGAAAAGTTTATAAATGGGTAGAAAAGTTTAAAGTGGAAAGAACAAGTGATGAAGTTTGATTTGGTCAATCATCGACATCGCACACAGAAGCCCACATTGACATGGCGAATGCCTTTATCAGACAAGTCCAAACGGATTACGCTGTCTACTGTTGCTGTGCATTTGGATATCAGCTATGGAGCTGCATGTGCCATAGTGCATGATGGGAACCCAAACAGCTTACTGATCTGCACAAGCCAAAATCCTTCAATGAATTTCAGTAGGTTTCACTCCCTCTACCCAAAGAAATCTCACTATTGTGTGTTGTAACAATAGTGCAATCTTTCTGTGGAGCGTCCAGGTTCATTTCACCTTGGCTTCAATTGGACAAACAAGACAGTAGAGTGCTGTGCTGTGTGTGTTCAAACTACCCATAAGCCACCACAAGTGAGGAGTGAGGAGTCTGAGTGTCTGGGCTTGCGAGTGTCCTGATAAAAACCAAGATCCATGCCTTTAACACTAGAATTACCAGAGCCTACGAAAAAACTTGTAGATCCGGCTCACCTTAAATCGCTTCTCACCTCTCCGTCAGCGTCTTTTATCCTACAAATGTGTGGATAACTTTCAAATTGCTTTTACTTTGTGATTTACCCCCATATAATGGTAATAAGGATAATCAAATCTAAAAGAGAGTGAGTGTGGTTGTGTGTCCTTTGATAGCCCTGAGGTTGCCAAGGTGAATACCAGCAACCTTGTAATGGCGTAAGCAGAAAATGGATGGCTGGAATATTTGGAAGCTGTTACTGTATCACAAACAGTAGCATTACACATATGCTGTCATCATAAGTGTAGGTCCAAAATCTGAACAAACAGACTATTCATGCCAGGACAGTGCAGATTTCCCAGTCAGGCAATGAGTACACCATTCTTTAGTTTATTGCAAATGCCACTTTAATAGTGAGCTGTCACCATGAAATTTAATATTCAGCTAACCCGTGGACTTACAACCTTGAAATGTGAATGCCATATGCATTTCATAACTGAATTCAATGAATATAAGTGCACTTTTACAATATTCGCACACAGCATTTTCCACCAGTAGCTTGTCAAACAGTATTAAGTACTAAGGTGTGTCTCAGTGTTAAGCAATAAGTAAGATGTTTCATCCTCAGAAAATTGAAATACTTATTTTATAATAACGTTTAAACAGACTTAGTAACCCATGCCCGGATAAATGGGGCGGGTTAAGTCAGGAAGGGCATCCAGTGTAAAATTTTGCCAAGTCAATATGCGGAGAACAAAGATGATCCGCTGTGGCAACCCCAAAAGGGAGCAGCCAAAAGAAGAAGAAGAAGTAACCTTCACTGCTTCCTGCAGTATTTGCTTGCTTTCCACTACTAAACTCCTACACAGCAGAGATGACCAAGTAAAAAACAAGCAGTTATTGCTCTCAAAAAAAGATTTCCCCTCCAAAAACAAGAAAACAGAATGTGCAGCATGATTTAAAAAGTCGGATGTCTTTTTCTCAAAGGCTGCATATTTGTGTTCTTCTTGCTTATATCACAGCAGACCCCACAATTTTAGGTAGTCCACCCTTTACACAGTAAATGATCACCGCCACACAATTACTGTGCAGATAATCATGAAAGCAAAAACCAAACAGGCTCACGGGGAACATTCTATAAAGTAGATTTTTTATTATGTTTCATGCTGAACAGTAAAGTACATTCAAGTACAAAGAAATAAGAAAGAAACATCCATTCACTTCTTAAAAGTTAACAGAAATGCAGGGTTTTTGTGGTCATAGTAAAAGGTTAAAATCTGCTACTTCAAAACAAAATTCAACTAGCTTGCTCCTTTGTTAAAAAAAATGGATGTTTAAACCCTATGTCAGCTTTACAAAAATCCTTCTGAGCAAGAATAAAGCAAATACCTGAGGGGGCACTTAAATATTAGACCCTGTTTGCTCTGAAATTAACTTAATGTGAAAGTTTCCAATCAATTTAAATCACACTTTCAAACACTCCTCTCAGCAGCCTCCATTCTTCTATAACACATTGTATAGAAACAAAACTCCTAAAACCTACTAGTAGACAGAAACCTGGCGTGCTTCACTAGGTGTTCTACAGACATGACATCACACATACGCAGTATGCAGACATTTGTGTGTCTGAGTACAAATATGAAGCCCTACATGTTAAACTACAGGCAGCCACCAGTCACTACAGAATTAAGATGCTGAATGAAACTGATAAATAATATTCAAAAGTGTTAGGAAGAAGACATGTGCTTGTAAGATTAGTCAGCGTGGACTTAGCAGCCACAAACGTTAGCATCTACTGCTTCCCAGCCACAGGGCAGTGACAGGTGAAATGCAAGGAGAGCTCAGCGGCTGACGTAGCGTCCCAGCCGGCCTGCTTGCAATGCAGGGCTCTGTGAGTGAAGATACTGTAAAAGCTAAGCTTTCTTTACTGGAGTCTGAACAGGAACTTAACACGATAAATATTTTATTTTTTCATAAACTTTTTACACATATTCACAAAAATTATAATCAAACAATATTTATGTACTGTACAATAGCATTACAACCCCGATTTTTTTTCTTTTTAATTCAGGATACAAAAATATAATTTAATGCGAAAAAAGCATCAATTAAATTATAAAGAACTCTAAAAAATTAGAATTACTCTTCTCTGTAAAATTTCAAACTCTATTCATCTCAAGTATTGAGTAAAAATACAACACAGTCCCGTAATCCAACAAGAAAACTATATCAACTGCAGAATGCATTCGACGGAGAGTTTTAAAATGCCATCCGCCAAACACACACATCTTCCAGTATTCTCCAAAGAAACAGAAGTGAGCGTAGGACCATCTTTTGGGGTTTTTCTTTTTTGCTTCTAGAGGTCGACGTTCCCCATTCCCTAAGTATCCGCTTTAAGACTTTCGGAGCCTCCGATTCAGTGATGTGCTGCACTCTCTTCCCAGTCACATATCTGTAAACAAATGCAACATTGAAATGTGACCAGAAAACATGAAGGGTCCGACAGCTTTAACACTATTTTTAGAAGCCTGTCCCATGCCGTTAGCATCCTATTGATAGGCCACAAAATGATTTACAGCCAACGGTAAATGTCACCGTCTTTAATTCCCCCTTTTTTTAATTTTTACTTAATATTTCAAAATTGCTTTTTAAGCTAAGACAAAGTTCTCAGAGTGAATATAAAAACAGAAGTATGAGCAAATGTATTGTGACCCGACATTTGCGCGATAGACATATGCGTGCCGACAAAATAGCTCCAATTAAAACGTGCCGACAAAATCGTGAAAGTTTCATTAAATATGAATTACTAGTTTAAAGCATATATAATAATGTTTATTTTAGGAGTCAATATTATGAGACGCGGCATGCCATCAGCATGCAGATAGTCCTTAAGGTCACACCCTGCATATGTAGGAAGAATTGCAGCAAGGGTGTCCCACTCTCTTGGCCTCTCTCGCGATTTTGTCGGCGCGCATTTGTCGAAAACCAGTTAGCGGGTTTGTCGGCGATCATTTGTCTGTCGCAGTTTTGTCGGGGCGCATATGTCTATCGCGCTTTTGTCGGTGAACCTAAACATATACATATTTTGTTCTAAAATTGTATTAAATATGCACATAACTCTCACTGGGGGTCATCCTGAAACTACGAATACCAATCTCCATGATCCCTCATTAGTGCAACTCAGAATCCAACAAGTACCACACACACAGGAATGTCATCTTGAAGTCACAAATACAGTCCCACACAATAAAAGCAATCAGCTACCAGAACCCAACTCTAACCCCATCAGAACTGTGATTTAGTTTAACTGTCAATGTCACAGCTGCATTTATATGATTTTCTAGATCCCAATTAACAAATTAAAACAACAGCAAGTTCTAAAGTAGCGCTAATGACGATTGCTTAGTAATTAGCAGGTCTTTGCTAAAAGGCCCATACTTACTTGCTAAGGTTCGGTCAAGATCTGCAATAAAGTCTTCCAGTTCTTTTGTGTCCCCAAGCTTTGCTGAAAGCACATTGAAAAGAGCATTTAGTGTTTTTTTTCCTGATATTAATCATAAACAATTCTGAAAATCTCTCCACCTTTGCACAAATAATGTTTTAAGAATCCAATTGAAGGGAATCAAAGATATATTAATTGTTAGATATGCTAGATGACTAACTAACTGGTGGATCGGGTATTAATATACTCCTTATGTAGTGAACCTGAAGAAGGTTTCAATCTGGGGCTTCTGGTTTCTCCCAAAGTTCAAAGACCTTCAAACAGTTCAAACTGGTAACTTTACACCACCCTGCCTTGAGTGGATATGAATCTCTGTGTGTGTTTTTGTGACCACATTCCATGCAGGACATCTACTGCCTCGCACATACTGCTGTCAGGGTAGGCTCCAAAACTCCTACCAAGACCTAAACGTATGTGGCAAATTGAAATTAAATAATACGTCTAATGTTCAGATTAGATTATCACATTAGACTAGAAGGAACGTAATATTCTTTACACTACCCACATTATCATTCTATTAGCAGCTAACTTGGTTTAATTTATTTTGTGAGAACTTTAAGACACCTTTTATTACTATAAATCACAAAATTCTGTTTTTATACTATAGCTAGATCAAACCTTTCATTGCATACCTCTTGGGGATGTCACTGCTGGTGAAGCCAGGGTTGGAGAGTAGATAGCTGGCGAGTTTAGCTTTTCATCGCTGAAGCTGAAGCTGTTTCTGTAAAGGCACTCTCCACCTGCAGACAGCACACAAAGACACATTGAGCATCTGCAACTTGAAAATCGAGATCATTTTGAAAAAAAAAAAACGTATTTGTAGACTCCAAAATATGTATTGCTTTTAGTGAGGAAATGCAACAAAAACAGACTGTTACAGATGAACAAATGCATCCTAACATCCAAACGTACTGAGAGTGAAAAGTCAATTTTGAATAAAAAAGGAACTGAAAAGGGATTAGAAACAAAAATGAGTGGTAAACCTGCCGTATACATACTGTAATTGGAATGGAACGTGTAGCAATGCCCTATAAAAGCCAGAAGACAGTTGCCAAGCCAGTCCTCACCAACACCACCAACAGATCAGTCCTCAAACTACAAATGTGGCACAAATGCTTATAAATAGCAGAAAATGAAGTCTATGCGTGAAACTTTTGATGAAAAGGTGCAAGATGTCTCTGAAAGCCCAATGCAAGTATAAAGGAAAGTGTTAGCATCTTACTTTATTTTTAAACTAAATAACCGATATGACTGATTACTAATCTGTATATATTTGTATTGTCATTTCTGCATGTATTGTAATGGGTTTCAGCGAGATTTGTTACATTTCTGAAGGTGATGGGCTTTCAGAGTACCTGAGAAAACCAAATTAGTGGACAAAGTATAATCTTTACACATTTCCCTTTATGTAAATTAGACCAAAATACAAAAAAAAAAATACTCTCTCAATACCAGCAGCGCAATGGCATGAATTTTGATTCTTGCACTATGATATAACTGTAAAGAATTTTAATTCTGAAAATGGATGATGTAGCAAGAGGCATTGTCATTTCATAACATATAAACCCTGCTTTGGTTCCTCCGTAAGATGCCTCCTGCATGGTGTTGGCATTGCTCTTCCTTCTTGTTTCTGTGATTTTTACCAGAGATCTGTCCTGCAGTCTAAGCACATTCTGGACACTAGCTGGATGTGGCTGAGCATATGTAAGTGTGTGATTGCACACTGTGACAGCCTCGTCTCTGGGTTAGTGTCTGCGCAGCAGGCCAAGGTCCACTTCCCTGAGACACTACTGCAGAAAGGGGGTTCATAAAATAGATGGACACAGAGAATCTTTTCAGTTCACAAAATGACATTATATAAACAGTTTTTTCTTTGATGCTACTTGACACACAGACATCTTCAACAAATATTTCAAGATATTGACGCCTATCTCTTACTGAAACATTAACTTGAATACAAAGAAGCATCATACAAATTCGTCCCTATGCAATCTCCCAAAGGTAGATTTCAACAAACATAAGGATTGCTGGTGAATCTTCAAGTGCTATATATGATGTAAGACTGCTTATGTTAGTTGAATGAAACCTGTCACTTATACTTTAAGATATCTGTAAAACCAAAATATCCATAATAATGTAACATAAATTACAACAGCCAAAGAATGTCACTTATGAAAGATTCTGTATATTTAACTAATTTAAATTCATACGTTAAGCACCACTACACTAATTCACACATTGCACTTACTCCATGAGATCTCTAAATCCGTACTTCAGTAATACAATGCTGCAGTTTGCCCTTAGGATCAATAAAGCCTCATCAACTACTGGCTGCCCTGTTCGCATAATTCTAGTCCTAAAATTAAACAAAATTTTAAAAAACTTACTATTCCCAAATGAATGATTTGCTTAACCTGCGAAATGATGAATATGGAATAGACAAGGAGGAATTTCTATTTCTATAGTTGATAAACATGTCTCAGACTTTGAAGTTTAAACAGTCATCTGAAATTGTATGACTGCATTTGAATTTACAAAAGAAACTAAACAAGGATGGGATTGATCATACTGTAGATAAATCTAGAGATCATATTTTACTAAACCTATTCTGTAACTAAATCTACAAATTGTCCGTTTTCTCCAATGCAGTAGACCAAAATCCAAACTGCACTCAATCTGAAGTTTCAACACTAACACTTAAAAACATAAATTGGTGGAGCAGCCTCTTATCATTATACACAGTGAAAGATAACTAATATGTCAAAATAAACATTAAAAACAAAGTACAAGTCTAAACAATGTGAGGAAAAATCACTGTGATACTTTGAAGGTAAGCAGTTGTCAAACTGTTTGTCTAAAAACACTGCTGTTCTACTAAACCCCAAAGAAGCAAATTAAATTTGTCACTAGAATTCCATTACCTCTAAAATTATCCTGTTCCTGTGGGCTGCAGTATGGCTAAAAAATAAGTAAAGGGTTTTGGTTCAATATGGGAGTATCCTGGTCAGACCAACCAAGTAATGGATGGTTCATGTTGCACTCTGCTATTTAAAGACGGGGGGTGGCGGGGGGGTGGATAGTGCAAGTACTGTAGTAACTACAATTCTTTCCTCAGTTGTGGGACTACGTAACTAAGACTTAAATAGAAGATTATTTATACGGAACTCAAAAGGTCTGGGATGAAGTTTTACGTGAGAACAAATATTTGGTTGTATTAATATCCAATCAATGTTGTTTCAGTGATAAATGAAATAATTCTTCCAATACTTCAAAATTTACGAAAGACTACAAGCAAAGGCTTTACCCAGTCGGACAATGGATAAATTAAGGATGACCACGGCAAAACACCATATCAAGTTAAAAACCTGAGTGACCGTCACTCAAAGTTTAAAAAGTAAAGAAGGACTGGAGTGTCCAGCAGCACTGCTAATTTTCAAAGCATGCTTGTATATGAATGGGACAACAAAAACAATGCGTTTCAAGATGAAAAGTTAACATGCCACTGAAAGCAGGGAAGGATGTCGCTCCGTCACTTACTGTCTGAGTCACTGATGCCGCTGTCACTGACGCTGGCGCTGCTCCTTCTCTTCATAGTCTGCAAATGCTCATCGTATCGGAAGCGCCGCTTGTGCACGGGAGATGAGAAGTCTTCGATCACGGCATCAAACTCACACAGAGCCGCGCTAAAATCGCTGTCGTCCATGAACAGAGCTGCGAACGAACACAAGAATGCCTTTTTGTTAGCGCGTTTGATTTGACACACTAGCAAGGTGGATATAACAGAATCCGAACAGCCATACTAGACATCGCACACCTGTCACAAGTCCCCACAGGGCCACCCAGTCGGCTGTCTACTCCTGCGCGTGTGTCGGTACATGCTCGCTGCCTTTCGCTAAGTTCGCAGAAGACTGCCACAGGTCACCCAGTGGCATTCTGAAAGGAAAGGTGCAAACATGCATACTTACATTTACTCTGGGACTTCGCTTTAGAAGATTTAATTTCTGTTTTCATCTTCCAAGAGTTTCTTAATGCCAATATCCACAATGTAAAGTAAAAAAACAGAAACCCAAAAAATAATTTCCAGATGCGTAGACGTTAATGCACAATGCACTCTCCACCTCGCTTCAGTTTAACACTGACTGCGACTCTACCGTTCAATTCCTTTATAGAGTTTGCGTCCCCAAGAAGTGGGCGGTAAGGCTTCATTACAAGCTCCACTTGAACGAGGGCGTGTCCGGGGGCGGGGCCATAGAGTAGAACGCGTACGTGAGGCACTGGAAAGTAATGTGTGTGAGTCCGATTCAGTCATCGCTGTTTCTCAAGAGGTTGGGAACTGCAAACTTGTTAACGTAGTTTTCTCTTCCGCTCGTAGTGTAAGTGTTTCCATCTTCGTTTGAACACTTTCTCTGTCGAGTAACAGGAGAACAGACTACGAAAATAAAGCTTCTTCCTCACGGCATCTACACGTAAATCCACGCAGGACTAATCTGACGCCGGATTCATTCATATTTTTATCATTGTAAGCGATGGCCACCCGCTAGGGAGAAGGGTGACAGTGGCTTCCCATGGTATAGTGACGGAGGTTCGACTCCAAGAAGGGTTCGATGTAGGAGTTACATTAGATACAGCTCTTCATCACAACATTACACGGTAATACTGTTCCAGTCAACTGTACGACCTAGACAGACACACATGATGAATGGGCAGTCAAAGGTTTATTCTTTCAGGTCACACGTACAAAACATGGTGATGGGAAAGTGGGGTTACGCGGATACGACACCTTAGCATGCATTATGATGAAAATCCGAAAATACCCCCAGTGTCTTCCGAAACACGCTGTAATTTGAAACCTCTACATCTGGCTCCCGATTTGCGAAATTATATGTGTTTTCCACAGGGGCCGCTTTGAGATGCTAGTTCTCATAAAAGGCGCCATATGAAATCATGTTTGGTTTTTGCGGTTATCTGCCACCCTCCGACAAATCTCCTATAGTGCGAAGACATTGGATTTGAATAGCTAAAAGACCCGATGTGAATGTTTTCAAGTGTGCCCATTACTACGGAATAGGCTAAAGCTCCATTGGAGTGCATCAAATAATTGGGATATGTCGCTTGTATTAATTTAAATTATTATTATTGTTATTTACTATTTCTATTTCTACTATTAGCCCTGATCAGGAAAGGGACAATAAATTACTCAACATTTTTGGGTTAAACCATTGGTCGCTGGTCAGGTGGATCGATGAACAAACTTTCTACACCAGAAGCCCCTATATCTAGTATGGTACGCGGCGATTTCCGAAGACACTCCTTCACCAGCAGCAGTTAAGACCTCACACGCCTATTCAGAATGGTGTTTAGCAGATAAACAGGTGTAGTAGTTTTTACATTTTGCGTTGAGTTCATTCTCAGTTCAAGCTTGGATTAAACACGGAATACGATTGGACATATATTATTAAGGACTATAGTGGCCGACCAACAAATATTTTTAGATATACCGCGCAACACTCGACGCATTACAATTTATACGGAAGCTAACATTTTATTACGTAGACCATGTAAGATGTAATGCTTCAGTTAATACTGAAGACGATTAACAATTATGATTACTGTTACAATTATCATCGATAGCAGGGCGTGTTTACATAGTAATATAGGTATAAAACTCCATTCCTATATTTTCTTAACCTGACTGTTCCTGTGCGTTAACTTGGGGAGTCTGGGCTAACTCCAGAAGCAGGGCAACTCCGATCCAGAAACTAGTCCATCGCGGGGCACATTCACACACACGCACATACACAAATTGCACGCAAATAAATGTAACATTCCCCTTTAAAGCCTATATATATTAAAGAGAGAGAGTTTATCATATTGGTGGCGCAGTAGTTAGCGCGGCTGTCCCGCAGCTCCACGGTTTTAATCCCTCACATTATATATGTAAGTACCTGTTCAGAACTGGCACTTTTCACTCAGTGTTTAATTGGGTCGTTAAATGTTCCTCACATACCTAAACTGAAGGACTGCGTGTGTGTGCGCACGTCATGAACACACACCCCGTCTGCAGATGATTTCAGCATTCCACCCAATGGGTAGATAAAGGTGAGATGGGTGGTTTAATGGACTGGTCAGTATACGGTGGTGTCTCCACGTGGGGTTTCTCCGGTCTGCTTTTTGCAACGCTGGGTTTGACTTGAGACTCTTGAATTTTCTCAGTGTACCCAACGATCGGTTGGACCACTCGGCTCTTCACGATCTTGTGAAAGAAGTGGGCCCAGGGAATGAATGAAATGATTGACAGTAAGTAAGTCTGTAGGGTTGTAAGTGAAAAATTCTAATGACCACAAATAAATCGCTGTGATTATATAACTGTTGGATTCCTCCCACTCGTGAGTTATCATGCTTATGCTCGACAATGGTATTCTGAGTGAAAGACGCCAGGTAATAATTTGTTAACGTTTTTCAACCAGCTTGGGAACGTGCGGTTTCTCGCTTACTTCTTAATACCACTTTTCGAGTTATATAAAGCGGATGAAAGACTGATACACAGCACCACAATCATTATATTGAAAAAAAAGTTCATATTTTCCTGAATGGTAAGGTCATTCATTATGGTAGTAGGCAAACGTTCCATTTTTAATTGTCAGCGTGATTGCCTGCACGATCTGATTCTGTTCTTTGTGAAAATAGAACTGTACCGTCATATACACAACACCCAAACTGGACAAATAAAATTAAATACGCGCCTTAACTTAAAGATGCCGCGTTTTCAGGTTTACAGTTCTACACACCCGGTGTTTCTCAGGCAGTGCCTATTTTTGCCTACTTTTTATTAAGGAATGACCAAGGATTGTTGGTCCCGAGCCCGATCCCCGCCAGTCAAGCCACTACCGGTTTTGCTCCCATGCGCTCATTTCGTTCCTCTCGGATGCCAGCAGCATTTCAGAGGTTTTTCCGTAGTTATTTTTCCTACTCACAGCACAGAGCCGCTTTTGTCAGGAGTCTACAACTTTGAATGATCGCAGGGAACAAAGATAGCCTGTGTTTTTAACCAGTTTATGAACAGAACATAATCTTTAATATGTAGTTATTATGAGGTTTTATAAAAAGTGTGCAAACTTTAAATTTGATAATGTCATCAACTCACTATCATTTGTTTATTTTTATTGATAGTTGAATTGTTTGTAAATAATTACATTCTTAGCTTCTGCAGATTAAATCTGGTATCCCACACAAACTGAGCGTTGAAAATCTGAAATCTGACTTGTAGGTGTAAGAACGCCAAGAAACGGTTACTCCTACATTGGACGCGTTCATATAAATAAATGTTTCCAAAGCGGACAGTAAACAGGTTCAGTGGTCTCCACTCACACGTTCGCCCCCGTCTGCCCCACATCGCTCTTTCACAGTACGCCGGGGCGTGATCGGATCATATTGCACTTATGACTGCCGCTAGGAGTGAGACGTGTGTGTGTCATGCGTGGGGCTTGCCGGAAATTTAGTGAGTAAGGACTGCGCTCAAGATGCTAAAAGCTCCAGCAGCCGACTCAGATAGAGCAGCCTTTTCTAGAAAAGGTAAAAGCTCGCTTTACTGACTTGGCAAGGAATGTATGGCTCGTGAAGAGCTCCAGAACACAGTCGCCGCATTGAAAAGGGAAAGGAGGGGGACTGAATCGTAAATAAGCCTCCGGGAATATCATGTTCAGTGGCCCTGACCCAGTGAACATTTTATGCGGGACAGGCTAACCACAGGGACGAATAGGCGGACAGTTTCTAAGACTGATATATTTTGTAATGTCATTTTGTATGCAATAACTCATATTTTTAAGAAGCCATCTCAAACATCTTGGAAAGTCAGGGTATGTTTTTAAAGTAATGCAATGAGAAGTCAAGCAAAATGACACCTTTCATGGGCTAACTAAAACGATTACAATATGCAAGCTTTTGAGGCAACTCAGGTCCCTTCTTCAGGCAAGATAATGTTGTGAGGGGTATTCAGTTTCCAAGTGGAACAGTAAAAAATAAGCAGAACTGGAGCTGGAATGTAGTTTTTCATGAAGTGAGGGTGTATCTTGAGGGGGTAGGGTACAATGTTTTTAAAATAGTTTTATTACAGAGTTAATATAAGCTATTAAAACTTGTTAGACCTGGCAAAATACAGAAAGCATTTATGTTTAAAAGCCAATGTGAATAACCTGTAGCTGAATCATACTGTGGCACAGTAGTTAGGATTGCCTTTTTGTCCCACTTGCTAAAGATGATTGTTGGGTTAACTATCAGCTCCCCGCACTGTGTCTTCAGATATCTGGGATTTGACATCTGTGCCAGGGTCCAGGAGCTTGCGGCTGCCAACATTTTCCCCGTTCTGAAGGGTGTCAGAGTCTCCATTTCTTCTTGGTCCCACCTTCCTCTTTCATTTCAATCCAGACAGGAAATTATTAAAAGGAATTTGCTCCCTAGAATTAACTTTGTTAGTTCTATGCTTCCTCTTTCCTTCTGCACCCAAGGTGTTGTAATCTGTTAAGTGTCTGGTGTCTTCATTCCTTTGGAATTACAAGAGACCAACTATTAAACACTCCACTTTGATCCATGACAGGTCAGATGCTGGTGTCTCACTTCCAGATTTCAAGCTGAACCACCTTGCTTTTACTCAAAGGCCAGTCTGGAGATGCGTCTGACCTCCTAAACATTCTTCTTCCTCGTTGCCCATAGAAACAAAATATGTTTCCTGCATTTCTCAACTTCATTTCAATTTCTTTATACAATAATGTCCCTTTGTCCTGTTGTTGGCTACATTGTATCTTAAGCTCTTGAGATGTGGAGAAGTGTTGAAAAATTGATAGGTCCTTTGCCACGATGGCACCTGCACACTCCTTTATTTCATAATTCTGTCTTATATGTCAGAGGCTGTTCCCCCTCCCCATGATGTCAGTCTTGTATTTCACTTCTAGAAGATATATTTAATGAATCTTGGATGGAGGTGTTCCTTTCTCTTGAATGTAGGAATCCTTTCCCTTCCATCTCCTACTTTTTCTAGGTCTGGTCTATACTCAGTACATGTGGAGTCCTCCTCTCTTCCCCTCTTCCAATTCAACCCCTGCGCTCATTTGCTTCATCCCTTTCCCATAAGTCCAAACCAGTATCTGGACTCTGTTCCCTCCTCTATAAAACTTCCCTTAAAACTCTTGCAATTATGTCTAAAGGCTAACAGACGTTTCCCTATCCTCCCTGTTGTGCTAGCAGGCACCATCTTTCTAAATATCAAAAATTGCTCTAAAAATCCTAATCATCAGCACACACAATTTAAATTTGTACTGTACCCCTCACCAGCCCCCCATCCCAAAGATGTTATTTAGTGTGACTAGAATCAAATCTGGTGGCACAGTGGAGCAGTGGTAGCGCTACTGTCTTGCAGTTAGGAGACCTGTGTTCACTTCCTGGGTCCTCCCTGCGTGGATTTTGCATGTTTTCTCCATGTCTGCGTAGGTTTCCTCCAGGTGCTCTGGTTTCCTTCCACAGTCCAAAGATATGCAGGTTATGTGCATTGGCGATCTTAAATTGTCTGCGGTGGGCTGGCACCCTGCCCGGGATTGTTCCCGACTTGCACCCTGTGTTGGCTGTTATTGGTTCTAGCAGACCCCCATGAACCTGTAGTTAGGATATAGCAGGATGGATGGCTGGATAGAATCTAATCCCTGTAAAGACCGAGAGAGACAGTAGCAAGGGTTGGGGTTTTCCGGCCCCGTATATTGTACAGACAAAATTAAACAGGTCAAAATCATAAACCAAACAGTTCATAATGCGCGACGCCGACTCCTGGCGTCGCGGCCATTTTATTGGGGAGGAGCCGGAAGTGGAGGAATGTCGGGAAGGACCGCAAGGGAGGATGGGAAGGATGACGTCAGGGCAAGATGGCGGAGGAAGGGCGGAAGTATCGCGTGCGGTCATCCATGCCTATGGTGCAGGAAGGTCTTTTTCCTATGAGGAAGCAGAGGGAGAAAGTTAATACCCCACCATTCCCTGGCGGCGAGTGGTTTCCCAGGTGCTGTCGAATCAATCCGCGGCCTCCTACTGCGCGTGACCACGATCCCCCTTAGCCCAGGACCGCCAGGTCGGGCGGACCTAACCGAGAGGTCGTGAATACGAGAGGGCATCGGCATTGGCCTGAAGGGTGCCCGCCGATAAGTGACAGTGAACTTATACGGCTGTAAGTCCAGGAACCACCTGGTGACCCGCGGATTCGACTCTTTGTGCAGGGACATCCACTGAAGTGCAGCGTGATCAGTCACCAGAGCGAACTCGCGACCCAGCAGGTAGTACCGGAGGTGGGTCACTGCCCACTTAATGGCCAAGGCCTCCCTCTCCACTGCCGCGTACCGGGTCTCCCGGTCCATCAGTTTCCGGCTAAGGTACATCACAGGGTGCTCGACACCATCGACGCTTTGGCTCAGCACGGCACCCAGGCCTGTGTCCGAAGCGTCGGTCTGGAGAATAAACGGGAGCCCAAAATCGGGCGTCCGTAACACAGGTGCCGACGTTAGGGCCTTCTTTAGGTCACTGAACGCGTGTTCTGCTTTGTCGGTCCACACCACGATAGGGAGCCCTTTTTGTCAGGTCAGTCAAGGGTGCTGCTCTTCGAGAAACGGGAACAAACCGGCGGTAGTAACCCGCAAGCCCCAAGAAAGCCTGCACCTGTTTCTTGGTACTGGACGGGCCATTCTAAGATGTCTTTAACTTTGGAGCTCTGTGGCCGCACCTGTCCTTGTCCCACGAGGTAGCCTAAATATTTGGCCTCCTTTAATCCAAAAACACTTCCGGGGTTTATGCGGAGGCCGGCTTTAGCCAGTGTTCGGAGGACAGCTGCGACCTGCAGTAGATGCTCCTCCCAGGTGCCGGAATAGATGACAACGCCATCCAGGTAGGCGGCGCTATAGGACTGGTGGGCGTCAGCACTCTATCTACCAGACGCTGGAAGGTCGCGGGGCCCCGTGCAGCCCAAATGGGAGGACCTTGTACTGCCAGTGCCCGCTAGGGGTGCTAAAGGCCGTTTTCTCCTTTGCGGATGCCGTTAAAGGAATTTGCCAATACCCTTTGTCATGTCAAGGGTAGTCAGATATCGAGCCGCACCCAGCCGCCAAGGAGGTCGCCAATGCGGGGCATGGGGTAGGCATCGAACTTGGAGATCTGATTCAGACGCCTAAAGTCATTACAGAACCTCCAGGAGCCGCCTGGCTTGGAGACGAGGACAATAGGGCTGGACCAGGGACTATGGCTCTCTTCAATTCTGTCCATGTCCCACATACGCTTCACCTCCAGTTCGCCCTCTGCGCGTTTTGCCTCCGGGGTCGGTAGGGCCTCTCCCGGACGATTACCCCGGCTCCGTGACTATATCGCGGCTCAATCAGCGGTCCGCCGGGTGACTCGCCACTACCTCGGGATGGCTCGGAGTGTTTGGGCTAACTCCTGCCGCTGCTTGGGGGTCAGCTCTTCCCGAGGTTAAGGGCAGTTGTGCTTGTGAAAAGGGAGAGTGACCTACGGGGCTGGGAGCTCCTCTCTATCTCTCAGGGCTTTAACAGGTTGACATGATAGATCCTCTCACTTTCGGTCGACGTTGGGCTGTTTTACCAAATAGTCGACGAGTCCTTTCTCTCCTTAACCTCGTAAGGCCCTTGCCAGTGAGCGAGCAGCTTCGAGTGGGAGGTCGGGACGAGCACCATAACTCGGTCCCCCGGGCGGAACTCCCTGAGGACGGAGTTGCGGTTGTAACACCGGCCTGCGCTGCTTGCGCACGAGTCACGTGCTCTTTTAGGAGGGGCCTGATCTTTGTGAGTCGGTCGCGCAGTTGCGCACGTACTCAAAATATTAGAGGAGGGAAGAGCCTCGCCTCCCAGCCTTCTTTTAGGATGTCGAGGATTCCCCGGGTTGTCGCCCGTATAGTAATTCAAAAGGGGAGAAGCCCGTAGAGGCCTGGGGTACCTCCCGTAGGCAAAAGCACGGCGGGAGGAGCTGGTCCCAGTTCCTGCCGTCCGCTGACTACCTTGCGGAGCATCTGCTTAAGCGCCTGATTAAATCGCTCACCAACCCGCCAGTTTGCGGGTGATAGACTGACGCTTTCAGGTGCTTTATCTGCAGTAATTTGGCCACCTCCTTGAACGTATCCGAAGTGAAGGGCGCACCCTGGTCCGTGAGGACCTCCTTGGGTATGCCCACGCGTGAAAACAAGTTAACCAGTTCCCGTGCGATGCTTTTAGTATTAGCGGGCGCAGGGGAACCGCCTCTGGGTACCGGGTGGCATAGTCCACCATGACTAGGATATACTTGTGGCCACGGGTTGAGGGCTCCAGGGGTCCCACCAAATCGACCCCTATCCTTTCAAAGGGGATGTCCACGAGGGGAATAGGGACTAGAGGAGCACGGTCCCTCCTAGGAATCTGGCGGGTCTGGCACTCGGACAGGATTGACAGAACCGCCGGACCTCCTCATTGATCCCAGGCCAGTAAAAGCGGGCTTAATCCTCTCCAGTGTTTTTCGCCCCGAGGTGGGCCTAGGAGGTGAGCATGTGCCAACTCGCATATCTCCCGCCGGAAGGTACGCTGAATTAGCAACAACTTCCGCACCTCGCCTCATGGGTAGCCACTCGGTACAACAGATCATTTCAAGGACAAAGAAGGGTTCCCGCGGTGTGGATCCGTCCGCTGTCGAGCTGTTAGGCAGAACAATCGCGTTCCGGGCAAAGCGCAGGGAGTCATCATTCCACTGCTCCCTCTTAAAGGAGGCGGCGTGGACCGAAATTGATGGTCCAGGCCGCGAGGGTCTTGGGGCCTGGGCCGGGAAGAGTTCCTGGCTAGTCCCTTCTCCGGCGGAATCTTCCGGGTCAAGGTCCGTAGCCACGGAAAGGTCCCCGAGACACCAGCCCCATAGGGCCTGCCCTTGTGCACGGCGTGGAGGCCGCGGGAGGGTGCCTTTTCCCCTCATGACAAGATCCAACGAGGCCCCGAGCGCGAATGGCTTACCGCTGATTTTTTAGACCAGTCTTGTCCCAGAATCACTGGGAAGGGGGTCAGGTAACACAGCGACCGCCATTTGATTGGTTCCCCTTCCAGGTAAGATAGCAGTGGCGGAACGATATGACCTAGTCCCCCATGTACACAGGTAACCAACAAATGTTGCTTTAACCACTGTTGCGGTAAGACAAACGGCGAGCAACAATGGTAATGTTGCTGCCGGAATCAAACAAAGCCACCACGCGTGCCCATTTAGCAACACCACTCCCGTGTTGACTCGCCAAGGGATGCGGCGGGTACAATACCTCTCCGCGATGTCCAGCTGCAGTCCATAGGCTCCGGGCGTGTGATGGGGCAGTTTGGCAGCAGGTGGCGGTCTCGCCACACTTGAAACAGCGCGGCGGACCCGCCTCTCTTGGCTCTGGCTGGCGCTTCTGCAGCGCGCGAGGGGCTCGGGGTGGCCGCCCGTCCCTGCGGTTCCAGCGAGCAGGCTTTTCTGACCCCCAAGTCGGAGGACCGCCAACTGACGCTCCAGGACGCCGAGGAGGCCCGACATGTTTGATAGGCGTGCCCCGACCTGCTGGGCGAGGGAACTGGGCATTCGCGTTGACCAGGCCTTCACAGGCCACCCGCCGACGACTTTCCGCCCGTCGGGCTCTCTGGCCGTAGCCAGCGCCCATCTTGCCCCAGAACTCAACGCCTGGGCGCGAAGGGCTTTTCGGGTCAAAGACCCAGTTCCGCCATTCGCCGCCTGCTGGCCCGGCTAATGCCGTAGCGGGCCAATATTTCGGGCTTGAGGAGGTCGTAATTAGCGGCCTCCTCCTCAGGGAGGTCATAATAGGCCCGCAGCGCGGGTCCCTTTAGGTATGGCGCCAAGATGGACGCCACTGACCGCTGCCACTGCTCGGGTGGCCGTCCTCTCAAACATGCCCAGGTAGGCATCGACGTCCTCGAAGGCCCCGCCGGACCATAGGAGGAGGCGGCTGCCTGGGCGGGTCTGGTCTCGCCCGTTGGGCTTCCACTAACCTGGCCTTCGTGGCCTCCAGCTCCCGGTTGGTAGCGGCTTGCGCTTGCTGCAGGGCCTGGAGCTGGGCGCTCATTCCCTGCAGCACGGTGTTCAGGTCCTGTCCCTCCGTCATTCCGGGATCTCTATCCTGCCGACTCGCCACTTGTAAAGGACCGAGAGACAGTAGCAAGGGTTGGGGTTTTTCCGGCCCCGTATATTGTACAGACAAAATTAAACAGGTCAAAATCATAAACCAAATAGTTCATAATGCGCGACGCCGACTCCTGGCGTCGCGGCCATTTTATTGGGGAGGAGCCGGAAGTGGAGGAATGTCGGGAAGGACCGCAAGGGAGGATGGGAAGGATGACGTCAGGGCAAGATGGCGGAGGAAGGGCGGAAGTACCGCAGTGCGGTCATCGATGCCTATGGTGCAGGACGGTCTTTTTTCCTATGAGGAAGCAGAGGGAGAAAGTTAATACCCCACCATTCCCTGGCGGCGAGTGGTTTCCCAGGTGCTGTCGAATCAATCCGCGGCCTCCTACTCGCGCGTGCGTGACATCCCCTATGTCACCTTTGCCCTCTTAAAGCACCTTCTTCCAAATGTCCTCTAGCTGCGGCTCTGTGTGGCTATGTGGCTGAATCCCTTTCTACGATTCTTTCTGTGCCCACTGGGGGGGAAGAGAGTTATTTTGTTTGTTTTTGCTCTTATGTAGACCAAAATCAGCTGCTATTGTTGATTTCCTTTTACTGTACTCCTTTTTTATGTTACCAATAAAAATTTGATCACAAAAAAAGGTTAACTATCCATCTTATCCTGACTAGGAGAAGTAGAAGCTGCAGCCTATCCCAGCAAGCATAGAGCGGAAGGCAGGAATAGTCTCTGTCCAGGGCATCAGTCTGTCGCAGGGTGACCAGTGGCACCTTGATTAGGTGAGTAAAGTTGTGAGTTTGAATGTCTTTTGCTGCAATGATGTCCCATCCAAGGTTGTTTGTTATGTTGCACCCAATCCCAGAGCAATAGCAACATGTTATTATAACAAACAATAAAAAACATCATTAACTGTAAGATATATTATTACAATATAAAGTTTTGTGTTGAGTCAAAGTTTATTCTTTCAGTTATGTTAACAACAGTTTTTAAAATATTTTTGTCCTGGAAAATAATTTTTTACTAATAATAATCCTACAATAATGCACTGTACATTAGGGTTCCTTTAATTTTATAGGCTTATCATTATCTTTACAATATTTATATCTGGCATTTCAGGGCCTGAATGTTGCACCTATATTACTGTTGTTGTTGTTCAGTTTAGAGAGTGTATTTTTGTAATTTGGAAAGGCTAGGCGATCTACAGTAAATACTGCATGACAAATAGTAAATGTTTGACATCATGGGAGTGCCAGAAAACTCACTGGCAGCAAGCATTTCCCTCAGTCTCTTTTATGGAAGTGAGTCTAATACTCGAAACACAATCCACACTATGTAGTCAGCTAGAGACACCATGTTTATGCCGTGGTGACGCACAAAATTAACCCAAGGGGAGCAGCCAGAAGAGAAAAAGCAGACCCCTGTGCTACTTCATTGATGAATTTTGGAAGATAATTTATAGGGCCTGTCACTACTAGTCTTCATCTCTTTGTAAATGTTGTGCGATATATATGTAAATTCATAATCTGGGGTAAACATGCAGTACACGTGAAATGTGTAATGCTTATTTAAATTCCTGTAAGTAAACCTTATCTCATTGAGTTTTAAGTGAGTCTGTAAATAAATATGCATACATTTTAATGTTGTGTTTGTGAATAACGTATAACTGTTTAAGACGGTGCTAATGCTGAAACCATAAACCAATGACCAAGTGACCTGTTTGACACATCATTCCTGTCGTACACCTTATTAAGAATGCTTTAGCTGCAGCGATGTCAAGAGATATAAGATAGCCCATTTCCAGACATTTGAAAGTGCAAACTAGCTGGCGATTAACGGTGATTAAGATGGATTTTAAAGCTTAGGCTATCTAGCTGTCATCATGAAAGATGAATAATGCAATGAAGCCTGGACTGACTCCAAGCAGCTGGCTTACAGGCTCTTGACTCAGACAGACTATGCGGGGCTTCTGACTGCAGCATGACTGTCTCTCACAAGTAAGGCGACCCCTAAACATCCACATTCTGACGATGGTGATATCTGTGACTGGAATCAGGTGACACTACACTCTTATGACTTGCAAATGTCACTGCAGGGTCCACAAACCATATATTTGAAGAGTCTCGTTGCAAAATCCTATATATCTATTTTAGCTGTATTCTGAAAAAAAATGACCTTTTTGTTGCAACCAAATGCAATTGAGAATTATGGCGAGTTTTACAAGTTTATTAAATGTTTACCAATGTATTCCATTTTCAAAACAAAATCATTTTTCAGATTATGTGCATAATCCATTTCAGGGTTGAATGATTCACACTTACACTCTCGCTGAGGCCAGTTTAGAGATGACACTTGACCTGTCACGTCCATCTTTGTGAATGAAGAAGAAACGATGGAGTACCTGGAAGAAACCCCCCTGCAGACTCCACATGGACGACAACCAGGACTCTGGATCCATGCAGCAGCAGCAGAAGTGCTATCTACTGTGTCCACCCAGAGAAAAGCTATATGACAAAATACAACATATCGATTGGAAGTTTTTTTTAACAAAACTGTACATATCTGCATAAGCAACACATGTAATACATTAAAATAAAATTAAAGTAAGTAAATTGGAGTAAGAAAACATAAATTTAGTTGTGAATAAACTAAGTGGGGCACTTAAAACTGAATGGTATCTGGAAAGCAAAACACAAGCAGGAGACACAAGAACAAAAATACGATCAGAAGCACACAGCAGATCCACAAAAAGATCAGGAAGAAGGACATCAGTCACTATGAACTATAAGCACACTATAGTAAGACGGTACAGCAAGGACATTTAGAGTACAGTAAACACACATTCACAACCACCTTGATTTTAGCTGCTATGTAATTGGTAACACCTAGAATTTTAAGATAATTTAAACATGTCACAAATTTCTTACCGTCAATTCACTATTTCACTATTAAGTGTATGCATATACAGTATTTGAGACAACATTTCAATATACAGTTTATGCAGAAGAATGGATAAAGACTTGGAAAGTTGACAGCTCACCCATGACAACCTGCCTCTTTAAAGTCTCAGTTGCTGCTAATATAGCACACCCACACTCACACACACATACATACATAAGCTACAGAAGGCTCAGTCACAGTGGCAAAAGACAAGTAACTGCACAGGACAATGACTAACATGAAATATTCAATAAAAGGAGGCAGACACTTCAAAAATGCCTATGTATACCTTCATTTTACTTAGAGAAACCAGAATAGAAGGCACCCAGACTTCTCCATGAATAACCCGAGCATGTGGCCATGTAAACCCTTAACAAGGGTATAGTTAAAGATTTTGCAGTCTGTACATGTCCATTGCGCTCTGTCAGTCTGTGTGTAGTTAGTTAGTGTCGCACACGTCTTCACCAGCCGCAGGCAGAAGTGTCCACAAGATCAATACTCAGGCGATCACGTTATTCCTTCTCCTGGTTGAATTAACCTACAACAACAAACATTTATTTCAATAGCACATTTTCATACAAAGGATGTAGCTCAGAGTGCTTTACAAAATCCTGCCTCAATATTTCCGAAATCAGTAAATTTATGTTGATGAGCTGAACCTACAGTTTGAAGCTTAGCAGCACAATCCCAAGGGACTCAGACTCCATGCTTGTTTTCGGATTCATTGCAGCTTAGTCAAGGTCCACATTCAGGCTAATCAGGCTACTTTAATTCATGCTAATCTCATTTTAGTGCATTTTTATGACATCTGAGCATTTTGTCAAAGGAAGAACTCCATACGCAGACTCACACATGTACATGTTTTTTATAGAGACCTTGTTTCTGCCTTCACTGAGTTACTCACCTTATCTTGGTTTTGTGTGTGGATGTAAATGCTCTCACTGTTGTGCTGAATATTTAGAAACTGCTGATTCGTTGAAAGTATATAAACCAGGTAATGCTAAAATAGAGCTGATATTATTAGATTCTAAAGAGTACATATTGAAATGCGGCAGTGTGGAATATGTCATGTTTTACTAGAATATAATTTCAGTGTGGCATGAGCCTTTTGATTGATTGTCTTTCTACATGAGATGTTATAAAAATATAGCATTTACACATTTGCCGTTTTATATACTGTATATACTGTATATATACAAAATAAAACTTTTAAGAATGCTTATGAGAGTTGAATGACCTACATTTAATAGTTTTTACAATAAAACTCTCTTTAATATCAGTCTTAATTGTTTCATTTGAATCCAATGGCACATTACTTTCAACTAACCCTAACCCTAAGCCTACCTCTAATCCTAACCCTAAGTATCTGGTAAGGATCCAGATGATACATAAACCAAAGTAAAATCTTATTCAGTAAATATTCCTACATCCGTGCATGGAAGTACAGACTACTACCACAAAAATACACAGAGAAGATAGGTCTGTAGCTCAGCAATACCCCATAACTACTATAACTATTTTATGTTGATTGTGAGGGCAGCTGACTGGTAGAGACAATGGAGTGTTCCTTTAATGGGGACACAGCCACTGTGGGTTTTTAAGTCCTATGCCAGTGCGCTTGGTGTTTACTTGTAGTCCTATTACCAGTGTGGGAACAAAACAGAACACGAGATGACAAATTCTAGTCAACATGAACCCAAGCCTTCATGGAACATCACCCTTAAATGATGAAAGTCATTCAAACGCACTTAAACGTTTTCTGAGAATGTCCAGGTGTCAGAACAGGTAGTTAAAGTACATAACACAATAAGAGGTGATGAGGGGGTTTGTTACAAGCTTGGGGCCTTACCTCATATTTAATGCTGCAGTTATTGCTAGAGCAGCATTTGCTTTGTTGCATGTTTACATCACCACTCTTTCTCGTTTTGTCCAAGCGTTCATCACTGCATAAAAAGCCAATGGCAAGTTAGATCACACAGCTGAAGACACTGACCATGCACCCTAATGTTTGAAAATCAGTGAAAAACCACAACATTTTGAGCAAATACAACCAGCTGAAATTCATTTTGGTGAAATAAGAAATTATCTACTGTACATAAGAGAAACCATACTTCTCAAAATAATTTACATGATAACAAATCACCAGACCAGACTGTTCTAGAGGAATATAAAAGCCGTGATATTAAGTTAGACATGAAAGAAATAATGGCATTTGGAAACTGAATCACAATTGAGACTGTCAAACAGTTCAGTTATTATTTTTACAAAATGCACAGAATATAATATAAGATGAAATGTAATTCAACAGGAAGTGACATTATTGTTCTTCACTGTGAATATTTGTTCCTCCTGCTACATAAAGTAAAAAAGAAATGGAGACAAATTTGATGGTCGACCTACCAGTTTGCTCTCCATTGCTTTTACAGTATAAATGACCTATTTGAGCGTTGTCTTCTTTTTTTTGTGTGCCATATGGCTGACAAGGACCGCAGCATGTATCTATGTATTATATTCTTTAAGCATCCTCTATACTATTTCAAAACAGCTTTTTTTCCAAATTCCAAGGCCCAGTGAGGCTCTCTCTGTCTTGGCAGAACCAAACCAAGAGGGAACACCAATGTCCATGTATCTGGTGATTCAGGGTTTATTCATTTCTCGCATATACACAAAACTGTGGCAAAGCTGTCAAATCTGATGACCCACCCATCTGGTTGATCCCTTATGGGTTCTTTCTTTCTGCCACATAATATACAAGGACTTATACAAAATTTGTTTTATCTGATAACCCATCAAGAGTTTTACCCCACTTGTATTTTGGTTTCTAACCTTTAATCTGAGTAGAATGGCAGCAAAACATCCTCAGAGAGGAACTTCTCCCAACCATCCGAGAACAGTTTGGTGACGAACAATGCCTTTTCCAGCATGATGGAGTGCCAGGCCATAAGGCATAAGTGATAACTAAGTGTCTTGGGAAACAAAACATTGAAATTTTGGGTCTATGACCAAGAAACTCCCCAGACCTTAATCCCATTGAGAATGTGTGGTCAATCCTCAAGAGGCAGGTGAACAAACAAAAACCCACAAATTCTGACAAACTCCAAACATTGATTATTGAAGAATGGGCAGCCATCAGTCATGATTTGGCCCAGAAGTTGGTAGACATACTGTCATGCTGCCAGGGCGAATTGCAGAGGTCTTGAAAAAGAAGGGCCAACATTGTAAATATTGACTCTTTGCATAAACTTAATGTAATTGTCAGTAAAAGCCTTTGAAACTTATGAAATGCTTTTAATAACATCAGTATACCATGGAAACATCTGACAAAAAGATCTAAAAACCCTGAAGCAGCAAACTTAATACTTGTGTCATTCTCAAAACTTTTGGCCACGGCTGTACTACTTTTTTCTTTTTTACCACAAAAAGCAACCCAAACCCAGTTTTCACTGTACATCACCCTTGAAAGATAAAAGTCACACTCAGGCACACAAGCAAGATGGCAGATTAACTAATGATTGCCAATTACTCATTTATGTGGGAAGATAAATCTCATGGACTGCCTATCAGTTTGGGTTGATCAATTTTAATGCAGATTGACTTCAATACAAGTTAAACCATTATAAGAGGGGGATTATTTAGTTTATATACACAAAAAATAAGAGTTAGTTTGTGTTAAATTAATTAACTGCATCACACAGAGAAGGAAATGTATGCTTTCCATTCATACTTGGTACATTTATAGGGCTTTGTATGAGCACTCATATATTTACTTGCAATATAATATGAGTTTCTGTTTATAAGAACTGTACTGGAAAAGTAATTACTGGAACATGCTGAGGAAAAAGTATTCAGAAGGGTTTTTATTGATATTTCAAGTTCATTGTGTTTTTACTGGTATTGCTTTTTATTTGGAAGACATGAAGCATTGACATCTCACGTAGAACAAAATTGTAGCCCATTGTGTGAGTACACCACAGTTCTGCACATCACAAAGTAAATTATTTATCAGCTCTGATAGCAGGAGCAGAGGAACAATTAGCCTGAGAAAAAGCTTAGCTAAAAATAACTTTATTTAGTTGAATTTAAATGTGTTTTTGTGCCGTTGTGTGGTGGAAAAATATGACATCTTGCGAGATCATTAGCCCATTCATTGAACTCCCTGTGACTTGTTATGAACAGAGGAGTCTTTCCAATTCTGCACACATTGCCTTTGTCTTTGTTTGGAGTGTTAGGTGAAGTCACCATTTCTCAGGATTTTATGCCTGGCCTCTTATTAATCATTCCTACAGTTATCCTGTACCTTACATTAGTTATGATAAGTGGTGGGTGTATACTTGAAGATCATGACAAGCACTTTCATGAAGGTTTCTCCAGTTTGGTGGAATTCTGGGACCTAGCATTAGTAAAGATTGTATTGTACCTACAGATACCAAAAAGAAGATGGTCTCAGTACACCATTTCATCAGTGATTTATAGTAAGACAGAATTCTGTGCTTGTTGGGCTTTCAAATTCCTATCATTTCTTCCTGAAAAATACAATAAGTTCACAATTCTCTAGTCTCTGAATGGCCAACTGGATTAATTAGCAAACTGAATATGGTCTACTAAGCACGAAAAGGTAGTAAAGATCTACAACAAAGCTAATGCTGCACAAGTTGACAACATGATTACAATAAGACGTCATTGGTTCTTTTCTGCACACACCTCATTCTTGGCTGAACCAATTGGTAATTGGTTGTTTGTGTAATTTCCAACATAAAAAATGAAGCAAACATGATTTAGACAGATACAAATTAAACTCAGTTCAACAAGGAGGCTTGGATTCAGTTGAAAAAAAGTGTTCCTCAGTTTCTGCCTTCACAAATGGTATAAGCTGAGGTGCATGTGATGAGGTATTGATGGGATCTCGCTCAAGAAATGCCCTGCATAGACCTACTGAATGTAAGGAGATTAGGGTCCTACCTTTTGGTGTAAGACGGTATAAGAAGTTACCCAGCTAGCCAGATGTCATAGGATATCCCACTAAAGACCCATGGTTCATTTCTGGAATCAGAGCACAAAAGGGTGGCTTGGCTTGATATCGTTTCCATGTGCTTCTTTTAAGGATTTCTTTTTATAGCTGTGGTCTTCAATAAGATTACCTTTCTGCTCTGGGAATTTCATCTCTTTAGCTAAAATCTTCCCTTTTTATTTGTAGGGATCCAATCCATGCCCATAAGGAAGTAAATGGTCTTTAATATTACAGACAGACGTAAGTGGAGGAAAGCGGGCTTGACTGGATGGGAGGCGCCATAGATATTAAATGAAAACCAGCAATGTGAGAAATCAAACAGTAGTTAGGCCACGTGGTGTATCAGTTATACAAAAAGAGGGCACTCTGCCTACCTATGATGCTTTGAAATTTGAATTAAAGAATAGCCCCAAGACTGGATCTGTCTCACATGAAATGTCATCTGCCCTAACATTATCCTGCTAGCATGTCTGTTCCTCTTGTACCTTCTGCATGCCATCTAGATGTCACCAGGATATGATATCATTTTGATAGCTTTAAACAGCAATCACCACACTCTGTTAGATGTAATGTTTGGGTAAAGTCTAATTCCATGTCTGTTGTGGTTCTTCCCAGTTTGTCACTATGTTATAGTATTCCTCTAATCATTGTAAAGAAAAGAAACATATTTGCTATAGAGCTCTAGTTTGAGGGATTGGATATGAAGGATTTTCAAAGTATTACAATAATTTCATGAATAATCCAAATTATAAAAAATAGGAAGCCTAATGGGATAAATACATTATTAGAAGTGTGAAATGACAATGTCACACTATCAATGAAGTGTCTGTGCAAGTAATATGTTAAAAAAATATCAAATCTAAGAAAAACATGAGCTTTTGCCAGTAGGGTATATCTGCCCAAAGATGTGATTACTAAAAGTCCGCTACACATCTAGCACATGAAACATAACAACGCCTCTCCATCTCTGCTGTGGCCTGTTTTAATGGTCGTACTCTTTTACAGTACATCTCTGCCAAAAACCAGAACCTCCAGCATCGCAGCCATGAATCCTAGTCTCTTGAATCTTGGGATTCCCACCTGTAAAAGAAGAGGGGAACAGACAGAGAAAACTCAAGTACATATAAATGTTAAATAACGATATTACACCAAAGTAACCTTGTCCAAGCATTTATGGTTCTGCTACTAATGTGCACTGAGCTGCACTAAACAAAATAGCCATAATTCAATCTTTTATGAAACAACACAAGATACTGTAGATGTTCAAGCCGTTTTGATTCCCTTTGTTCCTGGTAAAGATTGGGCCATACACTCAAATGCACCTCTTCTTGTTCCTCATCATTGAAGACTTTCATATGATAAAAGAGGCAGAATAAACATTAGGTGTTGGGGTGATTCATGTATAATTGGTTGAAAAATGAAAAAAATGGTAGCTGACAAAATAGCAACAATTGTTTAATGCAACATCTTCCCAGATGCGAGTCATTGTGGTGGTGACTCTTTCAAGGCAGCCCCGGAGGGAGAGGTGGGTTCGAGTGGCCGGATCCAGAAGTGGCGTCCCTGTTCTCCACCCTGTCAGTCTTCAGGCCTAAAGACAAAAGGAAATGAGAGGCATCAGGTGACAGCACCAACCCTCGATTCGGGCAGGAATTACCAACAGACAAACCCTGATGTTGTCTCCCAATCACTCATTTGTGACAGAGTCTTGTAAAATATTAAAACACCTCATTTACTTTCAGGAGGAAGCAGGAAAGAATGGAGCATAATTGGTGCAGTAGCCTGAAAGCGACCAGAACACACTTGTACACTCTCTATTACCTATGCCTGCATTTGATTTTATAAAAGTCGCATGTTATCTTCAGGATCAGCAGCATTCAGTTGTCCAATTAAAATTTCTACCACTGCTTTGAACACCATGTGGTGTTTTTGTAACAACATTAAAGAATCTATCTACAAGGCTTCTATATGACAAGCACCTTTTAATTAAAGAATCTGACAACAATCCTGTTAAGTAGAAGTAACTAGATGTTGCACGTGCTCAGCGATTAGTGCTGCCGCCTTACAGCTCACAGTAACCGCACGTTGTTCCAATTTATGTGCAGATGTTTCTCTTTTAAAGTCATGAACGTTAGGTTGACCCAGTAAAAGTGAATGTGCATTTGTGGGTGATTGGTTTCAGCAATGGACTGTATCCACTTTCTGGGCTCATTCTTGCTTTGTACCCAATGTTCCTAGGAGAGGCTCTGGCCATCTGTGACCTTGAAGTAAATTGGGCAAGCTTGAGAACAGATGGATGGATGGATCCACAGACACTGCAAACCAAAGTCTAATCATGACGGGATATACCTTTTCAAGAGTTGTTTGATTCAGAAGGTTTGTTTTCACCTCTCAGGATGGAGGTGACATGCTTGTATAGTCATCACTGTGTGTGGCTTATTTCGATTATCCACTGCCGATGTACCCACAAATACATTGACATTAATTAATTAAATCTACTAGTAAAGTGTAAACTTACACAGTTAATGTAAAGGCAGAATAAAGTTTTCATCTCTCCTACACAATACCAACCACTGCAAAGTATTTGTTTTGTCAGAGGACCAGAAGGTAATGTATATGTGGGGTGGGAGAAAAGACCCCTTTAAAAGACGTGATGCAAGCAGCTTTGTACGCAATTTCTTAACGGTTCAGTAGGGTAAAACTCCAACTGTCATAGGATTTTCACAATTTTGTTAAAATAATTAACTAAATAATAATAATAATTATTATAAAATTATTATTATAATAATTATTAATTATAATTAATAATAATAGTTAAAGTTTCTTTAGTGGGTGCATTTCCTTCCTTTAAATCAAATGCTTCTCACCTAGGCTGACTAGTTTTGATTGGTGTTAACTAAACGTCAGTAACATTTATTGCCCTGACTGGGGTTGGTTCCTATAGCTTCAGTTCCACTGTGGCCATGAATTCGATTTTTTGTTTTTGTGATCATATTATATTTGAAGTAAGCAACAATACAAAAAGGCAAAATATCGTGACAAGTGAATCTGAGAATGCTATGCTATGTCCCGTTGCACGCAGTCTTAATTTATATTAATGAATACTTCAGCACAGATATATCTGTGAGATGGATGGGAAGGCAAATTGGTATACCTGGTGCAAGCCCAAAGAAAGCCTAAAGATTCCCTCAGACAGGGATGGAGCTTCAGGGAGATGGCACCGCTAAGCGCTGCACCACCATGCTGACCACGGCGTATGCCATTCCATACTATCTGGCTGTCAACGGTATGAGAGGGAGCTTTGTCACTAGCACAGTTTTCAGCTGCCTCTGGCCTTTCCTACTTCAAGAAGTAATTACATCTGAATTTCTAAAAACAAATTGAGCCTGAGCTGTCCCACATTAATGCCAAGCCACCAGATTAGCTTATTAAGGCTGTTACTCACATTTCATTTCACACTTTTTTAGCAGACAGGCCAGTAACTGCCAAATATTTAATATCATCTTGCTGTAGCCCTCAGACTGTCCTTAGCAAGATATAAAACACTACATCATAAATAAAATTAGTTTCACATGCAGTAGATACTCTTTGAGGGCAGCGTTTCTGTTTCTTTTCTCACAGTAAAGCATCTCATCAAAGAGACAACTATGCTGGGGTACAACTGTGAGACAAAATATTTAAGGAGTCATTAAGGAAGATGCTTTCAACTTTAGGCCATTCCACGAACTTTAACCACCAGATAAAGACAACTTACAATACACATTTGGCTACACTGTCTTTCACATTAAGACAAAGTAAAATACTAATAATTCATCTGCTGGTAATTTCCAGGCACCAGGGTGTGCATCAAGGCACTGCTCCATTCTGTGAAGGTGGCAAATGTAACGCCGTGCCTAACTTTAGCACCTTCAGCGTTTATTTAGCAGCTCAGCAGATGGATGGACCAAGACACGTGTTTCCAGCTGCACATTATTGTTTGTATTTTGTAGCTAACGTGTTACTTTTTAACACTCTGGCATTTTTCCTTTGGTGCCAAGAATAACATAAAAAGGGGAGACTGGCCTCTCTTTTCAGTTCACACGCTCATCTCTTTCTTTTTTTTTACTCTTTAATTCAGTGTGTGGTGTTCCCAAACCAGATTCCAGAGAGCTGTTATCCACTATCATCCTCTCACTGTTTTGCTTTTTTACCTTTTCTATTCTCAAATAATGTTTTAACTGGCACTTTCAATTTCAATTGCTTCTTCAAATCAAACTATATGCTTGGGCTAAACATCAAGAAATGGTATAAGAGAGAAAATACTGTATAATAATGTATAATGTGTTTAACTGCCAAATACTTAAATCATAGTCTAGCCGTCTGTGGTATTAAAACTGTCACTAGCGAGATGTAAAACACTATATCATACATAAAATTAATTGCACATGGAGTAGATATGCAAAGAACCTCTTTGCGGGTAATATGTGTGTTCCTTGCTTGTCACAATAAGTATCTCTTCATAGAAGCAATTATGCTGGTGTAGAACTGTGAGTCAAGTAAATGTAAAACCAGAACTTTTAATTTCAATTTTAATGTTAGTACTTACTCATAACACTCTACAAGCTTGGACTAAACATCAAGAAAAGAGCAAAAATGCATGTACAGTTGTAGACGTCAGCAGACTAAAATATTGCATCACGTCTCAATTTTACAGTTTAACAGCTAAATAGTTTAACATGTGCTGATAGATTCTGAAATGACTGAAATATATCATGAGGCGCTGGACATGTATGGAATTCCAAAGGTTCATACTTAAATCTCACTTTTTTTGTATTCTTCTTTCAAAATGTTAAAAAATATGTTGCTGCATGAAAATGCCACCCTGACCTGCTGCTGCCTGTGCCAACTGCCTCATTGCCTCACTTCACATGCTGCCCCTGTTCCATATGTCTAGCGTCACACATGAAAGTTCAGTATGTGTGTACTAGACCATCAATTATGTTGTCCGTTAGGCTTTTTTTCTCTGAATTCACTGTCGTAATCGTTTTTATTTATTTTTTTGGTTTGTACAATGTTATATACTGTATACCCTGCCGTTCTTTCTTATATTCTGTAAGTGCCTTGAGCATGGGAAAGGCGCTATATAAATAAAATGTATTGTTATTATTATTATTATTAAATTCTGAGGATGGCCTACCGGGCTCAACAGAGGTATTTAGTACCACTCCAGAAGGACAGGGGGAGCTGTCGCTAACATCATCATCTATTTCTTCCACTTTAGCTCTGAGAAGACACCCAGTAAAGGCAGCTCACTCTGCCTTTTCTGGGTTAAGTCCTATAAAGGAAGAAGGCGTCTCACTTTGGTAAGAGCCAGACAAAAAGAAGGAGCTCCTCAAAGCCAGACCCGCTCAGCCGAACAGCAGTTGAGAGTTCAAAGAAGGCTGCAGACTGTGTTTCATTATTTGATGCCATTGTGTGGTAGTTTTGTTTTGTTTTTTTTAACCTGATATTTATTCCCATTTGACCGCACCAGTTAGTTTTCAATCTGGTTTTCTTATCAAAGGTCAAGCTAATTTATTTAATAATTGAGAACTATAAACTGGCCAAGTGTGAATTGGGATGGGTGTGTGTGCAAGAATATGCCCTGAGATGAACTGGCACCAGTTTCCAGGCTTCACCTCCACACTTTTGAACTGGAACACTGAGTTAGAAAACGCAAGGCTAGATTTACCATATATATTCACGTATAAAACCCAAAAAATCGATCAAAAAATCAGACCCCGACTTATATGCTCATTATTATTATTATTCAGAAATACACTTACTTTTTTTTTTTACATCTTCTTGCCTCCTCTAATCTCACACCAGTTTCTCAGATACATCGAATTTTGTTGCAGCAGCACACTTACCAATTTCTTTCGCCACTTCAATGACTTTTAATTCAAAACCAGCTTCATATTTTCTTCCAATCGAATGTTCCATCATAGATAAAGGTGTATGAGGATGTGAGATACAAAAAACACAAAACAGTACAAACGTTGCTTCAGAATAGTTTGGGTATTACCATGTGGTCAATTAGGCACAATAGAGACAATGAGAGGTTAGGAGCACACGCTGATACTGCACATTGCCACACACACATAGAAAAAAGGCAGCGTGTGCCGTGGTTTCTCTCTCAGGTGGGCGCTAGCATATCATAATTTCTTGGACTAATAGCATGAGTTTCCACATTCGACTTATTTGACCGACATTATAAAATACCAGAAATTATACGGTAAAATCAAGCCACGACTTGTCCGTGGGACAACTTAAACGTGAGTATATAAGGTATTTCTAAAAGTATATTTCACACTGGACTTGATAAGAATAAATTAATTTGAATTGATTGTAATGTTCTGCGGTGGGTTGGCGCCCTGCCCGGGATTGGTTCCTGCCTTGCGCCCTGTGATGGCTGGGATTGGCTCCAGCAGACCCCCGTGACCCTGTGTTCAGATTCAACGGGATGGATGGATGGATGGATGGATGGATTGTAATGTTTCAAAAGGAGAGTGGTAAATGCACTTTTTATTAATCTGCCTGTCAGTCCAAGTGTTGATAAGGTATTTAATGATGTAGGCTTTAATCCTTTTAATGTGCCTGTCAACAGCAACAACATTTATTTTTATAGCACATTTTCAGACAATGTAGCTCAAAGTATTTGCAGGATGTCGAAGAGAAAGGTGCAAGAACAACAATTAAGATTAGTCAATAATAAGAAGCAAAAAAAGGTAATGTCATATGGCTGGGAGGACAGAACAAAACTCCAGTTTGGCTGGAGAAAAAACAAAATCTGCAGGGGTTCCAAGGGCAAAAGCCCAAACATATTCCCTTTTAATTAAAGGGATTGCCAGACTATTACTGTTTTCAAATATATGGTTGTTACTTTCCTTTTTCATTGTCTGTAACTTTTGGAGGTCTCCCTATTGTTTTAGTATGAGAAAACATTCACAAAGAGAAGAGCAGCAGCATAGAAGACATGTAAACCGTTGAAGTGACGATCTCTTGAAGCAAACAAGTAGATCTACCTTCCACTATAGACACGTAAGTATATGCAAATTTTGTTATTTTTATTTATTAATACTGATGTGTTGATTTCAGCATTTGAAACTGCATGCCTTGGAATCCAAACTTAATCTGTTCCAGAACGAGTTCCAAATCGTTCCTGCCCTGCACCCAGTAAGATAGACTCCGGCCCCCCATGACTCTGAACGTTGTTAAGCTGCCATGAGAATGTTGTGTTATTTTCTCATTACTGACTCTTTTCATAACCAGTCGACATTATGACATTGGTATTAATACAGGGTGAGTCAAAATTATGTTAACACTAATAGTACTGCTACGTATATACAGGGATACCTTGGAATCGGAACTTAATCTGTTCCAGAACGCCATTCGAGCTCCAAACCGTTCGAGTTCCTAGACAATTTTTTTCCCTTTAAAATAAGAGAAACTGGATTAATCCGTTCCTAGGTCCCACAAACTTGAATTTTCAAAATGATTTTAATAGTAAATGCACTGGATTTTAAGGTAAATATTCATAAATAATAATAATATGTGAATAAAAATGTAAATTAATAAAATTAAAAATATAAAAACCTGTTTTTCATTAATCCAAACTAAGAGGAGTTTTTCCATCTCTTCCATACTTTTCGATCTCCTAGAGGTCAGTGTCGAAACACCTTTCACCACATCAGCTGCTTTGATAGCTTCTTTATTTTTCACTCGTACAAACAGTCGATTTAGGCATCCTGAACATAGTAGCGAGATCAGCCACACGTGTACCGCTTTCATGCTTAGCGATAAGATCTTTCTAAACTTCAATTGTAGCTCTAACAGCTTTTCTCTTGCTCTTATTTTCCTCACTACACTTTTTAGGACCCATGGTGAATACACTAAGTTGTTATTATATAAAAAAATAACACAAAACAGGCACAAAAGCATAAAATTAGCAGTGAAAATAGAAGCGAAAAATCACACGAGATACTTTCACTACAGCTTCTGACAACAAACTGAATGACAAAGCGTATGGGTGGCCTGAGTGCTGGGGAAACGTACACATAAACACACACGAACAACGTGCTGGGGGTTAGGATTTCAAAGCAGCGTTCGGATTCCGGGGCAAAATTTGCTCTAATTTTTTGTTCGGATTCCAAGTTGTTCGAGTTCTGGGGCATTTGGATTCCGGGAGCAATACTGTATTTGTAGCTACACAAGCACTGGTGTTACTACACCTCTAGTGAGATGACTCTTAGATACGTAAAGTGTTATAGTTATAAAATGTTAAAGTTTAAGAAACAACAATCTTTAGATAATTTTGACACAGACAAGGCACCTTGATGAACAGCAGCTAATTACTGCAGGCCACATATGTGCCTGATTTACTAAAATTATTTTTTGCAGCTGTCTTTAAGCAACAAGCCATGAAAAACTGAATACAGTCTTGTCAGTATATTATCGATGAAAAAAGAAATAGGCTCAATAATTTAGCTCACAGAAATAAGGATTGAATTGTAATTCTACATGCAGAATTGAGACACTGGACAGAACGTGAAGTATGCCTGTGTGTTTGGATTTTAGCCCAGACTACAAGAGATTGATAAGGTTTTCTGACCAACCAGGCCAGCCATGGAATCACCAGTTCATATCCTACCAGGACATGTCCCTTTCAACGCCCAATTACTGTACATGTAGCTTAATCTCAAACTTCTGATGAGTTATTAAGTGGTGAACTTCAGATAGTTGTCTCTCCCAGATGGACGCAGGTTCTTTATCTGTTATTAACTACCGTTTCAAATACAAATTTAAGAAATGAAAGCATGACATGTTAAATAAAAATTTAGCAGGAAGAGAAGATGTGAACCTTTTGTATTCACTAACATTCAAAAATTAGGAAATGATAGGCCTAACCGAGCAGAGAATTGGAGGGCTTAAGACATGCCTGCTACTTTATCTCGTGACATTTTTCTTTGTGTATTCGCTCAGTGCCCCCCTGATCCTTTGTTTTGGACTCATGGATTACCCTTTGAAGCTGGTTTTAAATGTGTGTGCTTCCAACCTCACATTTCTCCCTAGTTCTGCTTAAACTGATATGTTGACCACTCTGTGATTAAATCCAGAGGGTAATTGTAGTGGAGTGCTCAGCTGGAAGCCGGGATTATTCCCATTGCTGAAGCTCACAGGTGTCCAGATGAGCTGGCTTTCAATGATACAGCAGTCGTGATTTGACAGAGTCGGACATAGTCGTAGTGGGGTGTTTGTGCTTGGGTTTTGTAAGGGCTTAGAAGAGGGATTCTAAGAAGAGCTTGTGTGTCATGAATAAAGTAATCATCCGTTTGATACTCTGATGATTAGTCTCTTCACTTGGGTGACTAAGTAAAAGTGTGATGTTTAGAAAATTAAAGAAACATTTAGAAAGAATTCAGAAGTGCACGACTTACCTTCCCAGAACAAATAAAGTGCCTCTCAAGTACTCTTTCTAGGGAGACATAGCATTTTAGGGAACATGTCGGGAGAAAAAGACAGCGCTGCTCATTAAGTGGAAGTGACTAAGTGAGTGTTTCAACACCACTTGAAAATGACTGGGGCTGATAACGTCCACTTGAACACGTCGGATAATGAAATATAATGTGTAAGCTCTCATTTTCCCATTTTAATCATTGTAATGACTTCAGGATTCCATTATGATGCATAAATTACAAATGATACAGTACTTAGAAATGAAATAAAAGCTTAAGATCAAGGGTTTAAAAAGAGCTTTAGTATGAATGTAATATGACTTGATAAAAACTTATTATACTATTGTACCTAACTGTATTGTAAAAAAAGATACATTTTATATTATATATATATCAAACTCTTTTAAATCATTGGTGATGCTGTATTTAAGAGTGAATTCAATTTAAACAACATTACCTTTTACGCCACATATGTGACATCTAAGGGTCGAGATTAAAGCTGAAGGGATAAGGAAAGTTTCAAGGGCAGGAAGCTAAAGGATTTGCCTAAATAAGGTCTTTCTTTCCCTGTAAAGGTTTAAAAGTCAGGAGCAGGAGAGCTTTGGTTATGGTTTTAAGCATTCTTCAAATAAATGCTTTATCTTCATATCTTCATGCTTCATTAATTTTGGATTTTTTTATTGCTTCACTTATGTCTTTATTTATAAATGTTCTGCCTGCTCACAGGAGTTTTTTGTATAGACTTGAAATAAAGAACTACAGCTATGCACTGCATAATGTTAATTTGGGCAACGTCCAACAGCATATACGTCCGTGGTGCCATAAAGGTTGCAATAGAGTTCAGAAAGCCCAATTGAAGAATGTGATATAGCAGACTTATCCAGATGTAGCGACAACGATAGTTTCCAGCACTCAATACATGTATCTTAAATCTTGTATACAAGTACTATACTTTAATTTCTATTGTTATTTTAATGTGAACTTTCCCTGCTTACAAAAAAAAAGTTTACTTTATAATAGATAGATAGATAGATAGATAGATAGATAGATAGATAGATAGATAGATAGATAGATAGATAGATAGATACTTTATTAATCCTAAGGGGAAATTCACATAATCCAGCAGCAGCATACTGACACAAAAAAAAAATATATTAAATTAAAGAGTAATAAAAATGCAGGTAAAAACAGACAATAACTTTGTATAATGTTAACGTTTACCCCCCCGGGTGGAATTAAAGAGTCGCATAGTGTGGGGGAGGAACGATCTCCTCAGTCTGTCAGTGGAGCAGGACAGTGACAGCAATCTGTCGCTGAAGCTGCTCCTCTGTCTGGAGATGACACTGTTCAGTGGAGCCTGCTCAACGCCCGTCGATGTTAAACTGTCCAGCTTCATTCCTACAATAGAGCCTGCCTTCCTAACAAGTTTGTCCAGGTGTGAGGCGTCCATCTTCTTTATGCTGCCTCCCCAGCACACCACCGCGTAGAAGAGGGCACTCGCCACAACCATCTGGTAGATCATCTGCAGCATCTTATTGCAGATGTTGAAGGACACCAACATTCTAAGGAAGTATAGTCGGCTCTGTCCTTTCTTACACAGAGCATCAGTATTGGTAGTCCAGCCCAATTTATCATCCAGCTGCACTCCCAGGTATTTATAGGTCTGCACTCTCTGCACACAGTCACGGCCTGGGTCTCCTAAAATCCACCACCAGCTCTTTGGTTTTGCTGGTGTTCAGGTGTAAGTGGTTTGAGTCACACCATTTAACAAAGTCTTTGATTGGCTTCATATACTCCTTCTCCTGTCCACTCCTGATGCAGCCCACAATAGCACTGCCATCAGCGAACTTTTCCACGTGGCAGGACTCCACTTCATATTGGAAGTCTGATGTATATAGGCTGAACAGGACCAGAGAAAGTACAGTCCCCTGCGACGCTCCTGTGTTGCTGACCACAATGTCAGACCTGCAGTTCCCGAGACACACATACTGAGGTCTGTCTGTAATATAGTCCACGATCCATGCCGTCAGGTGTGAATCTACTCCCATCTCTGTCAGCTTCTCCCTAAGGAGCAGAGGTTGGATGGTGTTGAAGGCGCTAAAGAAGTCCAGAAACATAATTCTTACAGCACCACTGTCTCTGTCCAAGTGGGAGAGGGATCGGTGTAGCATATAGATGATGGCATCCTCCGCTCCCACCTTCTCCTGGTATGCGAACTGCAGAGGGTCAAGGGCGTGGCGGACCTGTGGCCTCAGGTGGTGATCAGCAGCCGCTCCATGGTCTTCATCACATGTAACGTCAGAGCAACAGGCCAGAAGTCATTCAGCTCACTAGGACGTGATACCTTTGGGACTGGGGTGATACAAGATGTTTTCCAAAGCCTCGGAACTCTCCCCTGTTCCAGGTTGAAGATGCGCTGTAGAGGACTCCCCAGCTCCAGCGCACAGGCCTTCAGCAGTGTATGCTTCAACTCACATGCAGCAGCACCCAAATCTCAAGTATTAATTATTTTTGGAGTATTGTAGCATTATCTCTCTGTGTTTAATCAAAGACAGACACACTACTGTATCCCATATAGTTTTCCTAAGTACTGTATATAACATTTTGTTCACATAACATCCAAATCGCACACAGAATGTATCGTGGACATTAAGCTGTGAATACCTGTATCTGGATTCTTAATAGAGTGGCTGGTAAATCAAATCAGCAAAGGATCATCCTTGGTTCCACTAGTGTTTTCTAGAAGAGTCTGGCAGAGGATCACCAATGGCATACCTTTCTATATGTAGACACACATTGTGGAAAAGACCAGGCTATGAAATCTAATTCTAATCTAATTCATCTCTGATGGACGATCGGAGGAATCATTGAGTAGAGGGGTTCTTTCATCGGATTAGCTGGTCCAGCACTGACTCAGCTGTGGAATGGCCAATAGGAGGAGGCAGCTTGATGGCCGATGTCTCCAGGACTCTAAACAAATCCAAATCATATTATGTGATATCATCTACTGTTAAATTCTGCTCTGTGCTTGTAATATTTTTATTTTACTATTATATTGTATTGAGGATTACATGTGTTCTGTTCTCTGTATTGTATTGACCCCCTTTTTTTTGACACCCACTGCACGTCCAACCTGCCTTTTCTCTTTGAACTGCCTTTCCCAAGGTTTCTTCCATTTTATTTTCCCTACAAGGGTTTTATTTTCCCTTGTCTTCTTAGAGGGTCAAGGCTGGGGGGCTGTCAAAAGGCAGTGCCTGTAAAAGCCCATTGCGACACTTCTTGTGTGATTTTGGGCTATACAAAAATACATTGTATTGTGAATTGTATTGTAATAACAAAGAAGTAACGTTGTTAGATGTTCACTTTATTTCCACTTCAGACGGAAGGCAGGCCTTCCAAACCCATATCACTTCCACCTCCAGCTACAGTCCCCTTAATAACATCAGAAGGTACTATGGTGAGGGATCTGCCTCTGGAGGTCTGCAGCCAGTCTCTATTGCTGTGAAGTGGAGACCTTGAGATTTTTTATATTTGCCCATCACCCAGAAGAGCATGGGAAAGGTGCCAAATAAAAACACAATGTATTATTATTGTTATTACAGTGGAACCCTGAGTCACGAACGTCGCTGAACACGTACAAATTGGGTTACGACCAAAAAGTTCACCAAACTTTTGCATTTGTTTACGACCATACACTCGGGTGACGAAAAAGCCAGTTTCCCTTCCGGTTTGTACGCGCCGATGATTTACACACGTGTTCAGTCTCTCCCTGTACAGTACATTGTTCTCGGTCAGACGTGCATCACACAGAGGGACTTTACTTCAAAACTGTAATATCCTCTCCACCCAGCTTCCCGCTCACTTCCTTCATGACAGAACTCGACTCATGCAAGGTTCGTTTTCTCGGTTGTTTATGGTTAGTTTTTGTATAGATTAAGGATTTTTCAAATGTTAATTTTTTTCCCTGTGCTTAAAACTCGTTAAAAAAAGTGTTTAAAGCGAGTGGTTCGTAAGGCTGTAGCATGAATTCTTGCAAAGTTAGTTTTCTCTGTTCAAGGTTTTCTCAGTGTTATTCAATGTTTTTACATTTAGTTTACTATTACACTGTGCATTCTATGGTAGAATTAACTATTTTTGTTCTTAAAAATCTTTTAAAAAATATACTGTATTTACATACAGTTCGTGCAGTCCGGAACGGATTAATTGTATTTACATACAATCCTATGAGGGAAATTACTTCGGGTCACGACCAAATCGGGTTGCAACCAGAGTTTTGAAACAAATTACGGTCGTGACCCGAGGTTCCACTGTATTATTATTATTATTATTATTATTATTATTATTAAAGTGTTGACTAGACATAGTCGAGTTGTTGTGGCATATGATGAGAAAATAGGAAAGCCACATCTGAGGTTATTATTGCATTATTATGAGTAACTGCAAATTTGATAGTCCTGTGCTGCACTGCAGGCTAGTTCATCTCTGGAGGTTGGAAGGCCATCTTGAGACCACATACAGTACCTGCAGAGGCTTCACTGAATCATTTGCATATGCACTCGTAATTGTTTTTTTTTTTTTGCATTTCTTTTGCACCTGAGTGGTTTTGTCTGTTGTTGTGTATTTTTATTTGTTGCAGCGTATTCTTGCTTATTGCTGGCGGACTCGCAGAACAACATTTGCATTGTACTGAGTGAATACAGTATAACAATAAAGTTGAAGTTCAAGTTAGATAAGTGTGTAATTGTGTTCCATAGTGGAGATGTGTCTCATCCTTGGTTGTTTTTTTCCTTTGTGATCGGGTGATAGACCATAGGATAAGAATGGGGATGCTAACCACATTTAATTGGCAGAGAAACCAAAAAACAAAAGGCATAAAATAAATGCATGGCTTTAAACTTCCACCTAAGATTCTTGCTATGCCAAGTTTACATCACCAATAGCTCTGTCCTCAATGAGGTGGAGGTCCAAAATGAGACGCCATCTTCCAGGGACTGTCCATTTTTATGGCATCCAAGTGGAAGAAGAATATCCTTCTCAGGCCATTGTGGGCAGAACTAGGAGTCCTCCTTGGATGGCTTCTTCGAACCTCAAGTGAAAGAGAGGATACAGTTACCGACAGCGCCCACTCTCGTCCAAGAGCAGAGCCACTTAACCTCAGCAGAGCTAGGAAGGAGATCCTCAGGCACGCATACCTGACTGTTTATATTCTCATGGGACAGGTTTCATCTCCCCAGAAGCAGGAGATTTAGAAAATGGGTGATTCGATAATTATGTGTTAAGAATTTACCTATTGGTTAAGGCTGCTGCAGCTTCACAACCCTGGAGACCCAAGTTTGATTTCTGTCGATGTGGAGTTTGTCCCTTCTCCCCCTGTCAGTGGAGTTTTTTTCATTGTTTTTGGGTTTCTTCACATATCTTAAATAGCTGCATATTAGCTTAGTGAGTACAATACAACACAATACAATTTATTTTTTGTATAGCCCAAAATCACACAAGATGTGCCGCAATGGGCTTTAACAGGCCCTGCCTCTTGACAGCCCCCCAGTCTTGATTCTCTAAGGAGACAAAAAAAAACTCCCAAGAAACCCGTGCAGGGAATAAATGGAAGAAACCTTGGGAAAGGCAGCTTAAAGAGAGACCCCTTTCCAGGTAGGCTGGGCGTGCAGTGGGTGTCAAAACGAATGGGGACAATACAATACACAACAAAACACATGTAATCCTCAATACAATATAACAGCAAAATAAAAATATTGCAAGTACGGAGCAGAATTTAACAGTAGATCAATAAGTTCTCAAACTGTGGGCAGGCCCCCCTAGGGGGGGCGCGAAGTAACAAAAAGGGGGGTGCGAAGATGTGAAAAAAAGAAAACAAGAATCAAAAATATGAAAAATACATCTATTGAAACCAAAACAAATTAACTTAAACTACATTCTGATACTAGAAAAATAAATATAGAGTTAGATAAATGTCGATAAAAGTTAAGTAGGTATAATAAAATATGTATCTATAATATATCATTAATTTAAAAAGAACAAATTGGTATTAGTGGGCTCCTTTCAAAAAAAACATTATAGGGGCACGATTGAAACTGTTATGAAAACTCGGGTTGCAAATACTTAAAGATTGAGAAACGCTGCAGTAGATGATATCACATAATATGATTTGGATTTTTGTTCAGAGTCCTGGAGACCTCAGCCATCAAGCTGCCTCCCCCTATTGGCCATTCCACAGCTGAGACAGAACTGGGCCAGCCATTCCGATGAAAGGAACCCTCTACCTCACGATTCCTGTTTTCCTAAATCAGAGATGACTTTACTTTAAGCAGGCAAACCAACTTGGCAGGTGGGCCGTGGCACCAAGTGCCACATTTGAGTACCGAGAAGAGAAACAGAATAGGTGAGGTTTAGTAACAAATTACAACTATCATGGTACTTATGTTTTAGTGCTAATGACTAACGACAACAAGTTGCCAGCTTTTAACAATGTGTGAGTGTATTTTCTACTATTGACTGCTGTTCTTGCAAACAATGCTCTGGGATGAGCTCATGTTCCTCTAATACCATATAATGCTTAAGGGCAGTTTGCAAAATATATTTATGCCTTGATGGTTTACTCTAATATCTTTTACTAATCTTTAGAAACAAACATTATTTAAAGGAAATAAAGATTAAAACAAGAAGCCACAAGTAATACATCTTTTCCATCAAATATTACAACAGAAACAATTCAGATTATATTATGACAAAATTAAGGGTGTGTAGGATGAGTAGCATTGCCACATCAAGTAGACGGTTGTGCATCAGTGTGAAAATCATGTCTTCTCCAGTCATCCATGAGAAAGCACATGGTGTTAAGTCACCTAACGTCACTAAACTGTCTGAAAGAGAGTGAGTGTCTGCCCCATGGTGGACTGGTATCTCATCCAGGATGGGGTCCTCCCTTTCACATGCTGTGCTAATACCAGGGAGACCTTTCGGCACCCATGACCCTGAATTAAATTAGTATGTCAGGAAGTGCACGTTGCACAAAATAAAAGATAATTGTTTTAACAATTTTAAACTTAAATGATAGCAAAAACATACAGAAGCAAGAGAGAGACAGCAACAGTAAGCAATTTTAATCTTAGTAAACATCAGCAGAATTAGTTTTATACTTACCTTGACCAGAGCCTTCACAGAGATCTGTTTTATACTGCTTACAATTGGTCCTATTGTGTTTTTATGTTCTTATTTTCCCTGAATGATTTTTGATTTAAATATTGTTTCCTTTTATTTTCTGTTAATATTTTTTGTATATTCCATTTTTGATTAAGAACTACCTGACCCATTTTAATCTGTTATTAGATGTTATTATATATTGTGATGGACGGCTGGTGGTTCAGTCCGGCTGAGACGTCCCTGGAAAAAAAGAATGGAAGTAGGCAGCCTTTTTAGGACACTGCTTCCACGCTAAGTGGCAGCTCCCCTGGACGGCAATGGTTCCCCAGATTCCCTCAGGGCATCCTGGGACATGGAGTTCGTTTCTTCAGCCCTGTTGGGTGCTGTGGGTGCCGTCAGGGGGAGCTCGCAAAGAACCTGGGGACATCTACTGTTACAACAACCTGGAAGTACTTCGGAGTCACGAGGACTGGTGGAGACCCTGCAAAGGGAGCCGGAGTTGGGAGGTTGGGTGACGAAGCTGCTGGGAGTGGAGAATTATTGATTATTGTTTATTATTATTATTGGAGAACTGTGGAGTGTGTGGTGTTTTGTGCACTGTATCTGAAGAAAGATATTAAAATTCTTCTTGTTGCTTTTACATGTGTGTCCTGGACGTCTTTCCGGTGGGTTTTCACGGGGAAACAGCGACCCCTAGCATCCACAATATTAATTTCTGTTTGTATTTTGCTAGCTGTTTTTCAACCTATAATAACCTTATGCTGTTAAATTGTTAAAAAAATAACTGACAAAGAGTAAATCCATGAGAGCTGGCAGAGGTTATCTGAAGAAATTTGACCTTTGCATAGTTAGTGATCAAGAAAATTTACAAAGGTACTCCTGTCCAAACTCTGACATTTCTAATGTTTGTCTTATGCGATTTCACTGTTTCTTTTTGTTATTTAGTCCTAGCATTGGATTAAATTAGGAATAACATCCAGAAACATTTGGTAATCAAGAAAGTATTTTAGACAGATCAATCTCATGAAGTTCTGGATGAATCAATGCACACAAGTCGGGCACCACAAGCAGGTGATTCTGGGTTCAAACTATTCAAATACAGTACACTGCTGAGTGCTGATCCAGAAATATGGGTCTACTTCTGGTCACCACACATAACAAAACATACATTGCAGCACCAGAAGCTGTAAACAGTAATCACGTTTACCCATGAACTGAAAAGGCATGTCCTGCTACGAGCAGGTTATGGGAAAATAGCACCTCTAACATTAAAGAAAAAAGGCTACTTGGTGGCCTAACTTAGGGCTTCAGAATTCTGAACCATATACTCAGGGACACTTTACAAATTAAAAAGAACTCCATCCAAGAAGTAGCAGGGCAGGGTGGAAGGGGTGGAGAAGAGTGTCAGGAGTGATTTGTGACAGATGGATATCAGCAAGAGTGAAAGGGAAGGTCTACAGGACGGTAGTGAGACCAGCTATGTTATATGGGTTGGAGACGGTGGCACTGACCAGAAAGCAGGAGACAGAGCTGGAGGTGGCAGAGTTAAAGGTGGTAAGATTTGCGTTGGGTGTGACAAGGATGGATAGGATTAGAAATGAGTACATTAGAGGGTAACCTTAGGTTGGACGGTTGGGAGACAAAGTCAGAGAGGCGAGATTGCATTGGTTTGGACATGTGCAGAGGAGAGATGCTGAGTATATTAGGAGAAGGATTCTAAGGATAGAGCTGCCAGGGAAGAGGAAAAGAGGAAGGCCAAAGTGAAGGTTTATGGATGTGGTGAGAGAGGACATGCAGGTGATGAGTGTAACAGAACAAGATTCAGAGGACAGAAAGATATGGAAGAAGATGATCTGCTGTGGTGATCCCTAATGGGAGCAGCCGAAAGAAGAAGAAGAAAATTAAGACATCTTAGCCAATAGCTAACTAAGTGAAGTTAATGATCTGTCTTATACTGCTAATATTTCCCTTGCTATCTAACATGAAGGCCACAACCATAAAATTCCTCCCTTAACACAAACCTCTGAGGCACTTTATGTTATACATGGGGCAATAATTAAATTAACAATTTAACTAAATAAACCACATATTGGACCAGGCAATAAGTAAAATTAGAAGGAGCAAAGACAGCAAAAATAATTTTCAAAGAAACTTGCAATAAGCAAAATAACATGGGAATTAAATAAAGGATATTAATAAACAAGGAGAATTCTTAATGAACAAATCTCAGCTGAAAATGAAAAAATAAAATCAAAACCAGAAATCTCTAACTTGACAGTTTGATTATTTACAAAATTCAGACAATTGCTTAGCAGAAACAGAGTCAAAGGCGCAGCAATAATGTAACCCATAACCAAAGAAATCTAAAAAAACAGTAAATCCAAATGAATCAAAGCAATAGAAAAGTACCTTAGGAATAATTTGTGGAGATAAGAAGCCAAAGGCAAATGCCACAGCAAAGAGCCGAGGCAGTAACGAGTCCTTTAATTCTCCTGAGGGAACTGCAATCTGTTAGCTTCAGCATCAGAGGACCACAGACCAGTTGGAGACCCCATCCCCTTTAGCACCAGACTGTCTTGAAAACAATTAGAAGAAATGAGTAAAGGGAACAGGGGCAAAATAAAAATGGGGAAAGGGATAGAGTCAGTGTCATCAATACTCAATAAATACATTTTCACAAAAAAAAAGTAATATATTAACAATCCTAAACCCTGAAAAAATGAACACCCTAAGACTATAGTCTGCCAAATTTAAATTAGGGTTTAAATAAAACTGAAATCAGACCAAAAAGAAACAGAAGTGCAGTGCAATATGCAACTCGGGCAAAGCCTTAACTCAGTACTGTGGCTGCAGCTGCTCCTGAAGGAGAGCCTCAGGTGAGCGATAGAGTTGTGTAGCTGAGCCAGTCATCAAAGGCCCCGCCCACCTCGAGTCAGACGCTAACTAAAAGCTCAGGAAAATAATTAACAAATGGAACAAAGGGGGGAATGCAAGGAAGGGGTACGGCTCTAACTAAACTGTGACAAATGCCACTCATAACCTCTCTCAAGAATCGCCTGGATAAAGGCAATCCAAATGAACTAGCATTAAAAATCATAGGTAACCCATAGTGATGGTAATCTATAAGGTTTATGGAGTCATTTTTTACACACGTGCAGAGTACAGTGAAATTTGTATTTGTGTGTACTAATCATCTGTCGTGAACTGGTAGTCTCAAGCACTAAAGAATTCTAAAGCATGTAGTCCCAAACACTTCCAATAATGTCTAATAGAGGGGGATATCATAGCCAAACCATTCATCCATCCATCCATTTGCTAACCCGCTGAATCCGAATACAGGGTCACGGGGGTCTGCTGGAGCCAATCCCAGCCAACACAGGGCACAAGGCAGGAACCAATCCTGGGCAGGGTGCCAACCCACCGCAGGACACACACAAACACACCAAGCACACACTTTAGGGCCAATTTAGAATCACCAATCCACCTAATCTGCATGTCTTTGGAATGTGGGAGGAAACCGGAGCGCCCAGAGGAAACCCACGCAGAGACGGGGAGAACATGCAAACTCCACGCAGGGAGGACCCGGGAAGCGAACGTGGGTCTCCTAACTGCGAGGCAGCAGCGCTACCACTGCGCCACCATGCCGCCCTAGCCAAACCATAGCTAGTAATAAAGGCAAGCACCAGATCTTTATTAAATAAAAAGGTTTATTTCACAAAAGGCTCTGTAAATTTATAAAGTTTCATAGAACTCACTATGCAAAAAGGAGTTGCCAGCAAAGGAAATCCAAGGTGAACAAGTCCGAAGAATAGTCGAAATACAGAACAAATAGTTCAAAATGCAATGAATTCCAAAGAAAAGCACAAATCTAATCTTAAAAACACTCACCAAACTCCCAAGCAGATTCAAAAAGAACTGCCAAGAACTGTGAGAGACCTTCTGGATCTGGAGGGTGGAGGGCAGCTCCTGGTGGTGTTCCTGCCTCTTGGGGGACCACCCACAAAACACATGGAGCATAACATCTCCATCCATCATCCGACCCGCTATATCCTAACACAGGGGTCTGCTGGAGCCAACCCCAGCCAGCACAGGGTGCTAAAGCAGGAACAAACCTCGGGCAAGGCACCAGCACACCACCGGGAGCACACACACACACACACACACACAAAGGACAATTTAGGATCGCCAATCCACCTAACCTGCACGTCTTTGGACTATGGGAGGAAACCCAAGCAGACGGGGGAGAACATGCAAATTCCATGCAGGGAGGAACCGGGAAGCGAACCCAGGTCTCCAAACTGCAAGGCAGCAGTGCTACCACTGCGCCACCATGCTGCCCCTCTATTATAATAAAAAAATCTTGGCAGACGAGACTTTTTATCCTGCGACGAGATGTGATCTTTTGAAGAGAGACACTTTCATGTCCCGCAAGACGAGACTTTGTGCCAAGAGATTTAAGGGCTGGAAATAAAGGACAAAGAGTAGATGACAAAGCAGAATGTTGTAAAGAATTCAAAAACGTTGGCGTGATACATATGCAGAGCAGGTTAGAGATAATGGAAGTACAAAAATTCGAAAGTCTCAAAAAAATGATAGTAAAGATCGCATTAGCGCAAACAAACAGAAATTATTACTCGGTGAAATAACAGAACAGTGAAAAGAGGTTAAATATATTGTTCAGATTTAAACTTTAAGTTGGAGACTTGTAGATCGTCTAATTCGTGTTGCCATCAGGGAAAAGTAGTGTTTCTTCTTCAATGAAGAGGCTTATCCACGAGAATTAAAAGATTGGTTGTTTGGTGAAAGTGAAATCCCATGAGAGAAAATTTCAAGCCCAGCGAGAAAAGACTTCATGCAAAGAGATTTGGAAAAGTCCTGCCCACATCTAAAACATTCACAGCCACACACACAGTTCAATCATTTCTCATTTGTGTGAATGCTATTGTCAGGCACAGTTCGTGTAGAGAGAAAGAAACGATATTCACTCACGGGCAGTTATACGTTGCATTGTCACGATGTAATTCCAAACACGGAATCAAAATTCAATGCGATATTGACGAAAAGGAAAAAGCGAAAAGAGATCGAAGCTATGGACATAGGTGATATAACAGAAGTATGTTGATATTGTTTGGCTTTAAACTTGAAGTCAGAGATTTGTAGATCGTCTAATTCGTGTTGCCATCATGGAAGAGTAGTGTTTCTTCCCAGTGAAGAGGCTTATCTGCGAGAATTAAAAGTTTTGTTGTTTGCGTGTTGCATAGACACGAAGTTGCTGGCACGTAGCACAGGCAGGGGAGTTGGCGAGCGAAGCGAACAGGGGGGTGAAGCCCTCCAGTACATAAACAAAATCAAAACCAAAGAATAATGCACATTAATAACATTAATACATCAAAGAATCAAAAGTGAACAAAAAGGCCATAACACATGAAATGCTTCGAGAAGGTGTTGTCTGAAAGTAAGAGTGAGCCGTTTGCAGTAGATATGGGCTGCAAGTCCTCCATGATATGTGAAGCAATAAGAAGTTATAATGGAGAAGGCACAACAGCAGGCTTGCTTTGATCAGTGATATTCTGTAGAGACGTTCTGTTGTGTTGTGACTGATGGCAGCATATAATGTAACAGTAAATGAGCAGTGACTGCTGGGAACTGTAGCTAAAAATCAAGAATACGAAAATCAGTGCAGATTTTAAGCAGTTTGCTAAAAAATTTCATATGATTTTTTTTCAGGTCACATTAACTGCAATATTATTACTTATCAAAAGCTGTGCAATATGTTACTCCTGTTATATACTGTACATACATATTACTATTCTGGTTATATACATATTTATATACATTGTGGACTGTGCCCGGCAGTTTATCCCGGCCAAGTCCCCCAAGCCGCCAGATGGAGCCCTCCCTGCAGTATGGAGATGCCCCTAAGACCAGCAGGGAGTCATGGACTATGTAGTTTTTATCCTCAGCCCTGCTGGATACCACAGGGGCCGCAAGAGGGAGCTGCAGGGAGGACCAAAGACTTATTTGTACACTATGACCCGGAAGTTCGTCATAGGAAGAGCGACGGACTTCCGGGATGAAGAAAAGTACTTTTTACCTGACCCGGAAGTGATACAAGATCACATGGACTGGGGACTGGGAACACTTCCGGGTCAGGGAATATAAAAGGACTGAGGGAACTCCCAGACGGCAAGCTGAGCTGGGTGGTAGGAGGGCAACGCGTCTGGGAGTGGAGGATTGTGATTATTATTGATTTATTATTGTTATTGTGGTTTATGAATAGTGTGGAGTGGAGGGTGCTTAGTGCACATTATTATAATGAAAAGAATAATTGTAGCACTTTAACCAGGTGTTTGGCGTGGTACCTGAGGGTTCAAGGGAGCACTACTGCCCCCTACTGCGACAACATATACACAGGGCCATCTTAACAGCATCATAGGCCACCCCACTAGGGCCCCTGTTTTGACAGAAAAACAGAAACATGCATAGGCATCAGAAACATCATGAGCCCCTGGGCTAGTGCCCTTTGTGCCCAGTGTGGGTGTTATGTTATTTTGAACCCTAGGCCAAGCTTATTTGTGCCTCAACCGACTGTTTGGTAGCTGACCCATGCAGCCGGGGTTATTATGATCTGCACCCCAAGCGAATGGCTAATTACAAGCAATGCTGAAAACTGAACTGTAGCACTAAGTCTCAATAAATGAGATGCAAGTACAGCTGAGTGTGCAGACTGGCATCAACAGAATATGGCTGACCGGCCGAAGGCTTTGAGTGTCTATTAGAAAGATATGGATTCAGCATCCAACATTTACACTCCTTGCTGTGTGGTGAACACAGCCGTCCAGCTGCCAGGAAAAATGTTCAGTTCATTTGAATTTGTTGTGTACCCTTGGGTTCTATACACTAATAAAACACAGAACAGTTATAATAACAGTGTGCACCAAAACGCAGTTATTATACAAAGCTGCTATAAGAAGGAAAGTTTTATGTTATTGCAGCAAATGCGACACCAGTCGGTAAAAGCGTGCGAGCTCCAGCTAACAGAAAGTGGCAGAAACAAATGTACTTTGAAAGCTAAACAGCGCCACCTGCAGGCAACTGAGATGCTTACAGTTATAAATAAATCAGGACCCGCACTTCACAAGGAAGTACAGTACCTCGGATTCGGTAAGTATTCAATATTTGAACATTGTGTAATGTTGTGTTAAAATCGTTTAGATTAATTTTCCCCTTCATAAAGCAGCACAGAATGATAATACAAAAATGAGATTTTAGAGATAAATATACAGTATTAAAAAAAAATACCTGAAATTGAAGTCTTCTTGGGTCAGATGTGACAAACTTCATGTACCCTGATTTTGGGATTTTCTGCTATTGTTGTCTGCAGATCCTTTCAAGCCTTCTTAGGTTGTATGGTGACCATCAGTAGACAGCTATTTGCAGGTCTCTCCAGAGTCTCCATGTCCAGGCTCTGGCTGTGTTGTCATTGTATTACTGGAAGGTGAACCTTCAGCCCAGTCTGAGGTCCAGAGTGCACTGAAGCAGGTTTTCATCAAGGCTATCTCCATATGTTGCTCCATTCAGTTTTACAGTCCCAGGTGCTGAATAACAACCCCACAGCACAGCATGATGTTAAAGCCACCGTGCTTTATCTTTGAAATGGTGCTGCACAGGTGATGAATGGTGCCTGGTGTCCTCCAGACATGATGCTAATATTGGTTTCTTCAGAGAAGAGAATCTTATTATTCACAATCTGAGAATCCTTTAGGTGCCTCTTTGTAAACTTCACGTGGTCTTCTGTTTTTCTTTTACTAAGTAGAGGCCTATCTGAAGCTAATCAGCCATAAAGCCCAGATCAATGGAGTGTTGGAGTGATGGTTGTCCTTCTGGAAGCTTCACTTATTTCCAGACAGGTTCTCTGAAGCTCAGTCATGGTGACCACTGGGTTCTAGGTCACCTCCCCTACCATGGCCCTTCTCCCATAATTGCTCAGTTGGGTTGGCTCTAGAAAGAGTCACGGTCGTTCCATAATTCTTTCATTTAAGAATTATGTTTGCCACTGTGCTCTTGGGAATGCTCTTCAATGTTGCAGAGATTGCTTTGTAGCCTTCTCTGGATCGGAGCCTCAACACAACCCCGTGTGAAAGCTCTGCAGGCACTTCCTTTGCCCTTGTGCTTTCTTTTTGGCTTTGATACATGTTGTCAGCTGCGGGACCTTCGATAGACAAGTGTGTGCCTTTCATGAACCTGTCCACTCAATGGCACTGACCACAGGTGGACACCACACTGTAGAAACATGTCAATGATGAGCAATAAAATGAGATACATCTGAGCCAAATGTCAAGTGTCATAGAAAAGTATCTTAATACTTGCGTCAATGTGATAATTTTTTATTTTTAATAAGTTTGCAAAAATTCCTAAAATCCTGGATACTTTCTAAATCCACTACACCTGAATTATAAAAATCACCAGCGATGAATGCTTAGCACATGGAGCAAATCTCCAAAGAAGGTGCTTGAAGGTGCTACATACAGTAAAGACTGCTTGAATGTCCTGTACAGCCAGAAAGGAGCTGCCATTCCATAGACGAGCTGCTCATCTCCATTTCAATGATCAACTACAACCTAGCTGGCTCGCTGCACAGCACGGACGCACTGCATGACCCATAACTGCCAGTGCAACAACTGTGAAAATATACATGGAGTCAATATAAGGTGCCATTGCTGCTGCACAACATTTATAGTATTTGTGTTTATTTTACGTAAACAAATGATCATTTTTAAAGGGGTACAAATATTTTTCTTATTAATAGTATTATGAATAGGGCAGTATAGTGGTGCAGTGTTTAGCACTTCTGCTTCACAATTCTAGTGACCTGTGTCCAATTCTTCATCCTGTCACTTGCTGTGTGGGGATCATACACACATTCACATGGTGGCCTCTCTCCCACCTCCTACAGCATCCATGTACATGAATTATCCATCTATTATCTGCACCCATCTTAGGGCCAAGGGGAGATGGAGTCTATCGCACCAGTACAAGGCAAAATGCAGAAGCCAGTCCAAGATGGGGGTGGCAGTCTATGACAGGGCACATCCAGGACTGATTTAAAAGTCACTGAATAACCTAACGTGGCTTTGAGGGCCTGACACACAGACACAGGGACAACCTGCAAAGTCTGCACTGGTGGGACGCAGGCTGTAATTTGAACCTGGGGGTCTCTAACTGTGAGGCTGCAGAGCTAGCCAAGGTGCCCCTTGATTAATTGGCTACGATAAACAGGCCCGGTGTGATCGATGAATTGACGTCTCAGCCAGCATTAATTGTGCTTAATGTTGCTGAGAGAGGATCTGGCTTTCGTGCCCATTCAATGGAGGGAGTAAGTTTAGGAAATTGATGATGATTATTATTAATATTAACAGCATTCAATTTCCACTAATGAGTCAATAACCTGCCACAAGTCTGAACAGAAGTTCTACATACTCGTTTGTAAAACACTGGTGAATCTGACCAGACAAAGTCCTCCTGAATAGACACATCTTCAGATCTTCTTAATATTTTCATAACTTTTTTGTTACTTGGTTTACTCAGGTGGTACTGTGGTAGGCAGTGCTACCTAATGGATCTCGCGTCCGTGGTTCAAATCCTACACCCCATGGTTGATCAAGTAGAGTTTGCACTCCTCTCTGTATCTTTAAATTATATTAGTCAGTCAGTCAGTCATTGTCCAACCTGCTATATCCTAACACAGGGTCACGGGGGTCTGCTGGTGCCAATCCCAGCCAACACAGGGTGCAAGGCTGGAACAAACCCTGGGCAGGGTGCCAGCCCACCGCAGGGCACACACACCCCCACACCCACACACCAAGCACATACTAGGGACAATTTAGGATCACCAATACACCTAACTTGCATGTCTTCGGACTGTGGGAGGAAACCCAAGCAGACACGGGGAGAACATGCAAACTCCACGCAGGGAGGACCTGGGAAACAAACCCGGGTCTCCTTACTGCAAGGCCACCGTGTCACCCTAAATTAGACTAAATAAACTTTATTAATCCCATGGGGAAATTTAGATGCATATAGCAGTAGAAACATAACAATGGCAATCAATCAATCAATAAGTAAATAAAAATCAACTTAACAAGTACATCAGGAGGAAGCATTAACTTGCCTGATAGCAGTGGGCAGAAAAGACCCCCAGAGGTATTTCTTAGCATGGCTTTCCATCCCACATCTCCAAAGACATGCAGGTTAGGTTAAATTACCCATGAGATTCTGAGAGAGAGAGAGAGAGACTGTGTGAGTGTGTGTGAGTGTGTGTGAGTGTGTGAGTGTGTGTGAGTGTGTGTGTGTGTGTGTGTGTGAGTGTGTGTGTGTGTGTATGAGTGTGTGTGAGTGTGTGTGTGTGTGTGTGAGTGTGTGTGAGTGAGTGTGTGAGTGTGACTATGTGTGTGTGTGAGTGTGTGTGTGTATGAGTGTGTGTGAGTGTGTGTGAGTGTGTGAGTGTGTGTGTGTGAGTGTGTGAGTGTGTGAGTGTGTGTGTGTGAGTGTGTGAGTGTGTGTGTGTGTGTGTGAGTCTGTGTATTCTCTGCACCGACTGTGAATGTAATTATATTGGTTTGATGACTTGTTCCATCCATTATCAAAGCCAGCTAAAAGTGAAGCTTTTGGCACATAAGAACTCACCCCAAAAAGGATCGCCAGTTCATTATGAGGCACACTGACTGTTTTGCTACCAATTGTGTGCCAGTGATCAAACTAACACACATGTCTTCAGGGTAAACACTTATGAACAGGGAGAAGATCAGCAGGAACACAGGGAGAACAAGCAAACTGCACACAGTTAGTAAATGATAAGCAAGGATTCAAAAGCAGGAGTCGGGAAGTCAGGATCACTAAGCACTGTGCCACCATACCACCTGTACACCAGCCTGTAGCAAACTACTGTGTATTGTTATTCCAATACACCTGACTAGGGTCACACAGTTTCATTTTATATAAAACTTTAACAATACTTAATGATTTTCTTTTTGATTACGTTAAATTTAGTATGATTTCATCTTTAAAGAAATGAGATTTGTTTCTTAATTAGTGAGATGCCATACATAGAGTTCATAAATGTCTCTCTTAGATTGCATAAACTGAAGAAATAAATAAAAAAGAGCCTGGAGTTAAGTGAAATGAAAACCAGCATAAATGAAGAGAAGTTTAGCACTAAGCACAGCACTTGATGGCTCGATCTTGTGCAAGATGAGCTGCCCTTCTCTCCCTTTCAGTCGTAAACATTTATGGCTTTTCAGCTTGTAGGCCAGGGTGATAAAAATAGCGTTGGCGCGCCTCTTCTCCAAGGGGGGTCTTTTGGCTGAAGTTTCAAGCAGTGGCAGATCATACTTGTTTGCCAGTCTCTGTGCCATCAAGACCTGACATTTGTCCCTTTGGCCATATTTGTTGCTTATTCAGGTTATTGGCAGCAGCAGGAGATGCCATGTAGTCCACCTTACTCTGTCCATTCTGCTAGCCATCGATTATGGCCAGCTTAGTGGCATCATAGGCCAAGACAACAGTGTGGACTTTCCAGTAGCAGCAGCAGTAGAATTAGTAGGAGTGTTGTTACATGTAGAGAGTAAAGTGAAGTTCTTACTTGCCTGTCTAATCGTGCAACACGCCCCCACTCTCCAGAGCCTTCATAAAGTAGAATGAATTAAAATACAGAAGAACCCAAACGTCTCCTGGCTGTCAGAGTGCTCAGCCTCTCTGTTTTGATACATTTTTTAAAACCTCCACTACCAAATCTGTAGCTGTGTATATCTGTTTACCGGCAGGACAAAGGCGGCTGTTAAGTATGGAGGGAGTCTGAGATGAACAAGGCTTGAATAACTGGCCTCAAACGATTCAAATGTTTGGTTCTAATTTTTACAGACAGGCCGCAGTGCATAAAGTTTCCAGTTTGGTATTTACATGTGAGAGAGACACAGAGTTTGTGCGAGAGAGTACAGTAGCTGTAAGAAATGTGGGAGAGGAAAACATGTGTCTGGATATTAATTAGAATGCAAGGTAAGAACTGGAAAGTACAGGCTGAGTCAAAATTATTTTAACATTTGAATGGCGGAAACAGTTTATTCACAAAACATACTTCATATGTGCAAGATGATTTACAGGAATGTCTCAAGCCGTTCGCCATCATGTTCAACACGTGTACCATACGTGGCACATAAATTGTCCACAAAAATTATATATACGTACAGTACTGCCCCCGGAATCCAAACAACTTGGAATCTGAACCTAAAATTCGCGAAACTTTTGTCCCGGAGTCCTAACGCCCAGCACGTTGTTCGTGTGTGTTTGTGCGTACGTTTCCTTAGCGCTCAGGCCACCCATACGCCTTGTAATTCAGTTTGTTGTCGGAAGCTGTAGTGAAAGTATCTCGTGTGATTTTTCGCTGCTATTTTTGCTGCTAATTTTATGCTTTTGTGCCTGTTTTGTGTTATTTTTTATTTAATAACAACTTAGTGTATTCGCCATGGGTCCTAAAAAGTGTAGTGAGGAAAATAAGAGCAAGAGAAAAGCTGTTAGAGCTACAATTGAAGTTTAGAAAGATCTTATCGCTAAGCATGAAAGCGGTACACGTGTGGCTGATCTCGCTACTATGTTCAGGATGCCTAAATCGACTGTTTGTACGATTTTTGAAAAATAAAGAAGCTATCAAAGCAGCTGATGTGGTGAAAGGTGTTATGACGATCGAAAAGTATGGAAGAGATGGAAAAACTCCTCTTAGTTTGGATTAATGAAAAACAGGTTTTTATGTTTTTTATTTTATTAATTTACATTTTTATTCAAATATTATTATTATTATTTGTTAATATTTTACCTTAAAATCCAGTGTATTTACTGTTAAAATCATTTTGAAAATTTGAGTTTGTGGGAATCAGAAACGGATTAATCCAGTTTCTATTATTTTAAAGGGGAAAAATTTTCTTGGAACTCGAATGGCGTTCTGGAACAGATTAAGTTCCGATTCCAAGGTATCCCTGTATATACGTAGCAGTACTATTAGTGTTAACACAATTTTGACTCACCCTGTATTAATACCAATGTCATACTGTCGACTGGCCATGAAAAGAGTCAGTAATGAGAAAATAACACAACATTCTCATGGCAGCTTAATAAAGTTCAGAGTCATGGGGGACTCTCTAAGTCTATCTTACTGGGTGCAGGGTAGGGATCAGCACCAGTTCTTTGCACAGGGCCATTTTGGAATCACCAGCTAACCTAACCTGCACATCTTTAGAAATGTGGAAAGTACCTGCAGGAAAAGCCCACAAAGATAAGGAGAACATGCAAACTTCCCACTGACCTACCATGACAGAGTGCTCAACTCAAACCCAAGAGGCTGTATGTGCGAGGCAGTGAGGTGTTATGGGTCCACAGCTCGCTTAGCCAAGGCCATTTAAATAAATGATTACCGTGCTCGCGGTTTTCGTGAGGGGGCATTGGGCCATAGCAAGCCACGGGGCGATCTACGGTGTGGGCGTTTCTCACCGAGTGCACAGGTGAGGTACTGCCCACATCCGTGATTGCTCCCATGGCTAATGTGCTGCAGCTGCAATTGCCGGTTGGGAGAAAGAACGAAAAAAAGAAAGATTAGAGAAAAAAAAAGGAAGGAGGTTACAGGGAGCGAGAGAGGAAGCAGGTCGGTGCGAGAGAGAGACACACGGAGTGTGTGGTGAGCGAGCGAACGAGCGCTCGTGGGCAGCTGCGAGGAAGCTGGGTGTTAGGCCGACACCCAGGCGTTGGAGTTAGAAGTCTCTCCCGCTGAGCGAGCAGGTAGCGGGAGTGACCAGGGAAAGGCGACTGGCCGCAGAAGGCCGGAAAGGTAGTGGGAGTCGCGAGACTTGGTGTTGCAGTCCTTGGTGTGGGCGTCCTGGAGACCAAGGAGTCCAAGTCTCAGGTCTGGGATGAGTGCCAGACCGAAGCCAGGATCGGGAGGTCTCCAGACCAGTGTTTGTGATAGAAGAGGGCAGCTGCAGAGAGTGTCTCGCCTGCTGCTAAGCCCAAGCGGGATAAGCAGGTGAGACGCTAGCACAGAAGAAGCACCGGGCTTGTTGTTGCTGTTTTTAAAGACTGCTTCCTGAGAAACGTTTTAACCTCGTTTTTAAAGGATTGTTTTTTGTTTGCTATTTTTAACCTCCACGTTTTTATGGATTATTTATTTATATGACTTTAGAATCACTGCACTTTAATTGAACATTGATTGTTTTGTTGACTGATTTTAAATAAAAGCACTATGCACCTTTTTATACCATCCCCTTGCTATGTTGCTATGTTGTTGCCTCCACTGTCTAGCTCACTCGGTGACATTATTGATGGTGTTGGGTTCAAGGGCTTCCAAATACAGTATCAGATGGGAGCATGGAGCCGAACCCGCATCGTCACAGGCAGCCATAGGGCCCCAATGCAACCCTACTAAGGAGTAAAAAGATGATAAAAAGTAAAAACCGGGAATAAGACCCCATTTTGTATCCATGTCAGAATCTGATGAAGCACTGAGCAGAGGAACACAATTTTAAACAGTTAGTTGGTATCAGATGCCTGTCTTCTTGTTGTATTTGGTGACATTGTCTCGATCATGTGAGTGAATATGAAGTGATGTTTCGGTGGGAGCTTTTATTGTTTTGGCTGGTCAGAATGGCATACCATGGTTTCCATTCTCTAGTTATTAAACTAACCATTATGTAATTCTAGACCATTTCTGTCATGCAGGAGGAACATTTTGCCCATTGATATCACATGTTTTGCAATATACAAGTTCTGCCAATTGATGTGTCACCTGTTTAACCCCCCAATTCTGAACTTTGTTCCTGGCGGTTCTGCCCATGGGAAGTGTCACCTGTGGTGGACGCCTATCAGGGATGCCTGGAGGGTGAAAGGACCAGGAGAGAGACAATACCTCCCCCAGGACAAGACAGGGCTGCCCCCTGGTTTGCATCGGGGCCATGGGATTGGAGCTTGGAAGCTCAACCCTGTTGGGGTCTGTGGCCACCACCAGGGGGTACCTGGATGATCCTGGAGCCCTGGACTGCAGCACTTCCGCCACACCAGGAAGTGCTGCAGGAAGATCATCGGGGAGCACCTGGAGCACATCCGGGTGAACATAAAAGGGGCCACCTCACTCGATTCGGAGAGCCGGAGTCGGGAGGTGGAGAAGACAGCTTGCGAAGGGAGGAGTAGAGGTGGCAGAAGAGAGAAAAGGAGAAAAGGACTGAGCTATTTGTGGTGATTTGATTTGGTGCTTCAAACATGTCACCTCTTCATCTGTGTTTGCGTAAACTGAAACAGCTCTGCTCCTTTAATCTCCCCTCACAGATCTGACTGCTCTGTCCCAGAATCAGGCGAGCTGCTCTTCCCTTGACTTTCTCTAGCACTGCCATGTCTTTTTTGTTATATGGAGACCAAAACCCATACTCCAGGTGAGGCCTACATATATTAAAAAGCAGTAACCTCTGAGCGGCACCACTTTTAACGTCACCTGTCCTGAAAATGTCCCCCTTACCATTACCCTTTGTTTCCTGTGTTTTGAGCCACCTAATTCCTAAAACTTGTTTTAATTTGATCACTTCTTCATCTTCTTCGCTTCCGGCTGTGTGCTGTGCAGAAAAGAAAATAAGCCGTTGTTGTAAGTGTGCCTGTCGGGTTTGGTGGCTCGCATGCCCTCTAGAGTTGTCACACACCATAGATTTCAACTTCAAGAGTCAACGAAAAAAGGATTTAATCTTCAATTTCCACTCTCCTTCATGTACATATGATATTGTAGAATGTCTATAAATGTGGCCAAGGTCACCAGGACCATGCCTTTGGCTGTTATAACCGATCCTGAATTTCCAGAGGTATATTTTCTCTGGCATTGTTAGTGAGTAACATTTTTATTTAACTGTAGTCTGTTATAATATTGTGATGATAGCAGGTCATTCAGCCCAAAAAGCTTGTCCATCCTATTCACCAAACTATCACTCAGTGTTGCTTTCCACCACTCTACTTCATAACGTATTCCATGTGTCTGCGTTTCTTTGTGTGTAAATAACACTTTCTAACATTTTGTGTGAAACCTGCACTTTACAAGTTTACCACCATGCCCCAGGGTTTTTGTTGAATTTATTTTAAAGTAGCAGCTGTGACCCACTCTGCTAATTCCCATTGTAATTTTATGTGCTTCAAACATGTCACCTCTTCATCTGTGTTTGTGTAAACTAAAACAGCTCTGCTCCTTTAATCTCCCCTCACAGATCTGACTGCTCTGTCCCAGAATCAGGCGAGCTGCTCTTCCCTTGACTTTCTCTAGCACTGCCATGTCTTTTTTGTTATATGGAGACCAAAACCCATACTCCAGGTGAGGCCTACATATATTCAAAAGCAGTAACCTCTGAGCGGCACCACTTTTAACGTCACCTGTCCTGAAAATGTCCCCCTTACCATTACCCTTTGTTTCCTGTGTTTTGAGCCACCTAATTCCTAAAACTTGTTTTAATTTGATCACTTCTTCATCTTCTTCTTCCGGCTGCTTCCGTTAGTGGTTGCCACAGCGGATCATCTGTTTCCATGTCCTCTGTATCTTGTTCTGTCACCCCCGTCACCTGCATGTCTTCTCTCACCACATCCATAAACCTCCTCTTAGGCCTTCCTCTTTTCCTCTTGCCTGACAGCTCTGTCTTTAACATCTAACCTTACTAAACGCCTTCTGTTGCCTCCTGGCCGCATATCACTCATAACAGACTTTATATTGTCAGCGTTTCTGTTTGTTAGTCAAACTGACTGTCCCGTTTTTCTGTGCGTCCGTGTACATCATTGTCGGGCACCCAGTGTGCCGCAAAAACGTTTGTAAAATATTTAAAATTGCTAGTGTTTTTGAAGTTTTGGCTGATTAAAAAGATAATGTTTACAAAAAATATTTTATGTTGGAAAAACAGGAAACGGTTAATCAGATTGTTGAAAAAATGAACGTATTTATCTTGAATGCAAGTTAAAATTTTCGCCGTTCACCATTCATCATAATATCAACACCAGCGGTGTCAAAAACACATCTCGTGAGACTTAAAAAGTCTCGTTGTTAGAAGATCTCGCTCACTGTACGGATAGAAGAAGGCGGAGCAAATATAGAACGAGAAAATACGAACGCTACATTTCGGCTCTTGCCGACGAGAGAGTATCGCTGTAGCTGCAGCTCTCACCACTTAATCTTCTGAGTATTACTATGGAAAAATTACCTTCTTTTCGCTCTGACACCGCTGATCAACACAGTAAACTTTGTAAACTCAGTGACCTTTTCCAGTTCATTGTGGTGAAAAACATTTTGTTGTGACGCAAGCATTCGATACTTCCTTGTAATTTAATTCTCAACGATTATCACTCGCTTTTTATTTACGGTAATTTTACTTAAACTTTATCCAGAAAAATTCAAACATAGTTTATTCTCGTCACGACTTTATTTATGGGCAGTCCCTCAGGTGCGCCGGTGTTCTGACGATTTGTCCTACTTTGTCGAACTATCCTACCGTAGTTTATTTAAATGGCAGATACGGTATATACATCGTATATGTTACACCCATCCGTTTATTGTAAGTCGTAACATTAAACTTATAACGTTATACCATGTCATCATTTAACATGTTGTATTTAGAAGTCGTCTATCAAATTTATGGAAATGTTAACATTTCTCAATTTATTCTATATGCATCATTTAATGACCGAAAGAGACACAGCCTGATGCAAAGATTTCACAAGACGGTCATTACTCGTGCATGGATACAATGGCCTGTACAAGATTAAAAGTCATACATGCAAAATATACAACTTATAAAATGTTGACAGTAAATACCTATGCAGTAAACTGCGCATGCGTAGTATCCGTGAATGGATCATTTCGATGGGTAGGACGTTTCGTTAGAACACCTGTTAAGAACATTTTTGGACTTAGTGCGCGGCAACTCGAAAAAGGTTGCCTTTCACTGGTGTATATGAATACAATGAGGGGCAGCAGTTTACTATAACGCACTGCAGTTGTTGATTTATCCGCCCGCTCTGATCCTGCAGTCAGTGAAGAACACGATACTGTACAACAAAACTGAAATGGAGCGGGGAGGCCTTTTGAACATTCCTCAGGTGTCCCATGAAAGCCACACGCGTTAAACACCTTGCTTATGTGCTCGTCTTTCATTTCTAATGAAGTTCACAGGCCGTTGTGACTCTGCGAGTGTTGGAAATGGGTTCACTTGGCTCTGCACGGCTTTGTCGTTCGTCTGACATTCTGTTTTTGTACTTAATAATGCCAATGGATTGCAATAAGAGTTCATATGACAAGACAAAAAAATGAAAAGTCCTCAGATTTCCTGGCTTTTCTGTGTGAGATTTATAAATTGTAGAATCATGTAATCATTCCTTGTCACATTTTGCTGCTGTAGGTGTGAAAATCATGGGAAGCAAAGCATGACTGATAGATCACGCTCCCGATCCGAAGGTAATGAAAAAATGTGCAGGTCACAAATTGAAACAGAAAAACAAGAAAAAAAAATGTTTTCAAGCGACATGTTTGGAAGAAAGCTCAACAAAGGATTTGGGAACTCAGATTTAACTTTTTTCTTCGGGAAGTATGGCAGCAGTGACTGACTGGACGGGTGCCACATTTTCCTACCAGTCTATGGTAAACATTTCTATTAATTGACCAGTTTACACCACATAGTGAAATTCACATTCATATCAATTCTTTTTTTGACATTTTTTTTGCCAGTGAGATGAAATGGCAGATGTTGATATATATTCTCATATTTGCACATCATGTTATTCCACCTTGGCTTTCAAGGATAACAGTTCAGTTAACTGACTAACACGAACAACGGACTGAAATGCTCATTCATGTGAAATCATTGCTTTGAGCTTTTCTCTTTGTTGGTGTCAAAGATTTCAGCCATCTTCAAACCCTAAGGTAGGTTAAATCTGATAAGAAAAAGGCTCCTCAGCCTCATGACAGGAGAAAACCACAGCAGCATTGACAGTTATTTCTAATATCAGTGCCGAAGAGTTGTTTTAGTAAAGACATCAGATATGTTGTTCTGCACTGTTGGCTCGTCATTTTTCAAAAAGAAGGTGCGCTTATATATAAGCCACAACTGAAAAATCCAGCAAATTTCAGTAATAGAAAATACTGAAAATATAATGAAAGTAAATCAACAACCAGCAGAGGAACAGAAATAGAAAATGCCGTAGATACGAAGGATAGTAATTGTAAAATGAATTATAATTAAAGAGAAAGAAGCAAAAGAGAAAGTGAAAGTTAACTAGTAACTGCAATAAAATGAGCAAAGTAGTAAATAGTAACAGGTGGTAGTAATAGACAGTAATGTACAGAGATAGAAAATGTTGAAATCACAGTGACACAAAACATGACTTGAAATGTCACCAGCATGACATAAATATGGGAAATGCTTAAAATAGAAGTTTGGAAGTAGAAAGTTATTCTGCAAAATAGCACATACTGCAAGTATGCAAATACCATCCATCCATCCATTATCCAACCCGCTATATCCTAACTACAGGGTCACAGGGGTCTGCTGGAGCCAATCCCAGCCAACACAGGGCACAAGGCAGGAAACAATCCCGGGCAGGGTGCCAACCCACTGCAGAGTATGCAAATACAATTCTTCAAATTCAGCTACCAAAAAAGGCATCTCAAATCGAAAATAAAGGCCAAAGGTACAAACTGGATATTGGCAAAGGTGGCACCACATATCCAGGCACAAATGGGTGGATGTGGAGGAATATGTAAGCGTAGGATTATTTGATGGGTAGGAAAATGACAGGACAGCACCCTAAAGAGAGCAGGATGCTCAAGATTCCCATACTTGAAGATAAATAATTCAAAGGCTGCTTCAGTAGAAGCCTTAAAATGACAAACTACTAATAGAGAACTCAAAGATGAGGTTAATTCCCTGTTGTCTTTGTGACCTTTACAAAGGAAGCATAACAAACGAGAAAGGTCCATGGATGAATGCATGAAGCGCAGTACAGATCAACACCATCTCTATGTCCTGGATGTCAAAAAGCAAAGGAAATCACCTGGCACTCCTGTAGGACGCCACACCAGAGCTGAAGCACATCCGGCACCTTAACGTACACATTTAGGCTAAATCTCTCTGTTAGACAGTTCATGTGTCTGTGGCTCTGATTATTAAAACACTTGAGTCATGGCAGACCGAGTGTGTCACCCTCAAAGTATTTATCTATCTATCTTATGTATAAAGCCACATTTCAGTCTTGGGAAAAATACAGTTCATTCATTTATTTAATCTATCTGTCTAGTGACAAAACTGAGTTTCTCCTCATTGGTACAAAAATCAACATTATCCAAAACTGATCATTTTTCCTTTGTTATTGATAATTCCTCTGTCTCCCCTTCCCACAGGTTAAGAGTCTGGGTGTCATCATTGACAGTACTTTATCCTTTCCGTCCCTGCGCACCATTAATTGTATTCGCCCCTCCCTCACTCCCCACACTACTGCTATCCTCGTTCATAGCCTTGTCACTTCTCATCTCGATTATTGTAATTCCCTTTCCTTTAGTCTTTCTCGCAAATCTCTTTATAAGCTTTAACTGGTCCAAAATTCAGCTGCCGGCATCATTACTAAAACCCCCTCTATTCACCATATCACTCCCGTTTTGCAGCAGCTTCCGCATCCATCCATCCAGCTTCCAACCCGTTGAATCTGAACACAGGGTCACGGGGGTCTGCTGGAGCCAATCCCAGGCAACACAGGGCACAAGGCAGGAATCAGTCCTGGGCAGGGTGCCAACCCACCACAGGACACACACACCCACACACCAAGCACACACTTGGGCCAATTCAGAATCGCCAATCCACCTAACCTGCATGTCTTTGGACAGTGGGAGGAAACCGGAGCGCCCGGAGGAAACCCACGGAGACACGGGGAGAACATGCAAACTCCACGCAGGGAGAACCCGGGAAGCGAACCCTGTGAGGCAGCAGCGCTACCACTGTGCCACCGTGCCGCCAGCTTCTACATTCAATTCAAAACTCTTCGGTTAGCTTTTAAGGCTATCCACAACTTTGCCCCACCATATCTGTTTGACCTCCTCCATGTTGCCATTCCCTCCCGTACCCTCAGATCCTCTTCATCCATCCACTTGACTGTCCCCTTCGTCCGTCTTACCACTAACTGAATGCTCCGCTCCCCAGCTCTGGAACTCACTACCATATGAGCTTAGAAATGTTGCATCATTTTCAATTTTCAAATCTAAACTTAAAACACATTTGAGATTGAGCAAGAGAGTGAGAAGCCGGCATCAGCTGATCAAACACCAGCCGATGCCGTACCAGCGGATCCGCTGCCAGTTGAGCGCATTCGCGCAGCCGATGAATCTACGGCAAGGTTCGCGTGGGATAAATACACAGACATTGATCCGTTAAGAGCCGATCTGGCTACCGGACTTCACAAGACGGCATGGCTCGCTGTTGGACACGACAGATCACCAGCTGCTGTACTTCAGGCTGCTCTCTCCTGATGCTGCTCGCAGCTACCGTCAGACGAGACAAACAGGTAGGCAGAGAAATTTTTTGAATCGCGGGCTGAGTTTGCATCGCATTCTCGTTTTTCAAAGTGTAAACCCACAACAAAAGTCGAGATGAAGCGTGCGGTGGTATTACAAATAGAGATGGGACAGAACTGGTGATATAACTTCAGGGAGCATTGGTCCAAATGTGCTTTGTCCCCTGGTGGCTTTGGACAGGTTATGCAGCATGGTGATAGGTACGTGCTGCTGCAAAGTTTTATTCACTTCTATAATAAACAGAAGCAAATCCCACGGGGTGAGCCAGGCTATAATGCCATGCATAAAGTTCAGTTTCAGAAGATGAAAAGAGGTGACAATACGGTTTTCATGCGGGCAGAAAACTTGGTGGCAGTGGAATGGCACGATGGCAAAAGGGTGACTTGTCTCTACACACTAACAATATATGTGAGAAAGTGCAGCAACAGACAATTGAAAAGTAGGCACCAAAGCAACACGTATTGTAAGCAGTGCCATGTGGCAATGACTGAAATTGGCTTCTTTGAGCGAGATCCGACTTTGCAGGACTTTGCTGTGTAAAATGTATGTGATATGTATGTGAAATCATAGAGTATGCAGGCTCATACAACATGCAAGACAGTAACTTTTGTCAAAAGTAAATATTTTTTGTTGATTTGATATATTAAACAATTGCTTTGTGTTCTTTTTAAAAAAAATGTTAGTTTTTGGAAAAATATTCAGCCCTGGGAGATAAGAAACAAAAAAAAAATAGCCCTGAAAGAGTTAAGACTGCTTTTTCTCTTTGATTACAATTGCTCTGTCTGATTTTAATTTTGTATTTTACTTTTGTTTATAATCTGTGTTTTATCTATTGTTCAGTGTCCTTGAGTATTTAGAAAGGCGCCTACAAATAAATAAAATGTATTATCTATCTATCTATCTATCTATCTATCTATCTATCTATCTATCTATCTATCTATCTATCTATCACCTTCCCGTGTTACCTGTACGTTTGTCAGCGTCTGCTTGTTCTCTGGGTTCCACGCTCATCCTGAAGATACAGTACAGTTTAACTTGTGTCTTCAGTTCTGCCTGTGGTCAGTACATTGGGGTTTGCGTTTGAGAAAGCCTCATCCCTGACTGGCAAGCACTGGCTCCTGCCTGACATTCAGTGCTGCTGGGATAGCCTCTACCTGCTGGTGACCTTGTAATTGAAAATGTGACTTCAGAATACTGCTGAATGTTACGCAGTGAAATAAAAACAATTTCATAAAGAAAGAATGAACATCACATTGTTCTGTCCTCACTGATGGAGTAGATGCCAAGATGCTATAACAGCAGAAAAAATATAAAATAACAGGCCAGACCTGACTCAGTTTCTGCCCATCAGTGTGTCCATTTTACTTTTTTGAGCCAACACTTCATAAAATCTTGACTATTTTGGACATGATTAAAGAATTTGATTGCAACTGGACCAGGAGCCTCATTTACAATGCCTGCCTATGCACAAAAAGTCTCTTGAAATGTGAGTATGCAACTTCCCCACGCAAACACCGGGATTTATTAAAAAAAACACTTGATGGAGAACATGAGTATATTTACAATAACTCTGACCCATGCATATGCAACATTTTAGACAAACTGAGAAATGACGATGCCCTTCATCATGTAGAGAAATGCAGGCACATTAGGTGAAAGATGACGCACATGTACCTGTAGAATTTGTAGCACCAAGCCGTTATTATAACATGCATCGATGTGACTAACATATTATACCTTAAAAAATAATGAATATGATGTACAGACTGTATTTTAGTTCCCTTTTAAGAAGGCTAATACTGTGTATTTATTTTGGTTTTTAGTCACTTTATAATCAACTACCTGTTGTCCCTTCTCAGGGAATTGGTTAGGAGTTTCTCAGCCAAGCATCATATCCACCAGAATTTTGTGTGGTATGGGTACACATCCATAAAGCATAACATGTTTCTACCAACATAAAAAGGCAGTTTGCAGGAGTGTCCAGGTCATCTAATTTAATCAGAGCAATTTACTGCAGTCATATTGCAATAAGGGCATCTAGCAAAAAAGAAGCTGGCTCTGTTAACTGCTAGCATTTACATTCCATTAACGCACAAATAATCTATGATGCCACAATGTGGCTAACAAACATCGCAGTCTCCGGGGCCTTGATCAACCTGTGATTCATTTACTTTGGGGTAAAGTAGCTTTGGCAGACGTGATAGAACTGCGTGTGGTGCTTTCTGCTACAGTAACTGGCTGAACCGCCATGGCCTGTACTACTCATTGTAACAGCAATCGCGTCATTACACCTGCCAGATGATAATGGGTACCCACTCAGACACTAGCACCTTATGCCTTTCCTGGACCACCAGAATCCAGAGGAGAGGCATCACCATGCTATGCCTGGTCTTGCACATTTAGTTGTGGAGCACTGCCAGATACTCTTGAATGCTGGTGTTTTCTGTATGTCTTGATACATTAGCTGGGAGGCCTGCTCTAACAACCAATGAAGCTCCGCAGCATCGTGAATGCATATGTATGAGGCAGAGTGCAATACACAATACAATTTATTTTTTGTATTGCCCAAAATTACACAAGAAGTGCCGCAATGGGCTTTAACAGGCCCTGCCTCTCATCAGCCCCCCAGCCTTGACTCTCTAAGAGGACAAGAAAAAACTACCAAAAAAAAAAAACCCATGTAGGGAAAAAATAGAAGAAACCTTGGGAAAGGCACTTCAAAAAGAGACCCCTTTCTAGGTAGGTTGGGTGTGCAGTGGATGTCAAAAAGAAGGGGGTCAATACAATACAATAGACATATCGGAACAAATCCTCAATACAGTATAAAAAGACAAATTCTAGAGGTATGGAGTAGAATTTAACAGTAGATGGTATCACAGAATATGATTTGGATTTGTTTAGAGTCCTGGAGACCTCATCCATCAAGTTGCCGCCCCCATTTGGCCATTCCACAGCTGAAATAGCACTAATCTGATAAAAGGACCCCTCTTTCCCACAATTCCTGCAATCCTCCATCAGGGATGACTTTACCTTAGGCTGGCAAAACAACTTGGCAGGTGGGCCGTGGCACCAAGTGCCACATTTGAGAAGAGAAACAGAATAGGTGAGGGTTAGTATCCAATTATAACTATCATAGTACTTATGTGGTGGCACAGTGGCACAGTGTAGCGCTGCTGCCTCGCAGTTAGGAGACCAGGGTTCGCTTCCCGGGTTCTCCCCATGTGGGTTTCCTCCGGGTACTCCGGTTTCCTCCCAAAGACGTGCACGTTAGGTGAATTGGCAATTCTAAATTGTCCCTAGTGTGTGCTTGGTGTGTGGGTGTGTGTCCTGCGGTGGGTTGGTGCCCTGCCCGGGATTGGTTCCTGCCTTGCACCCTGTTTTGGTTGGGATTGGCTCCAGCAGACCCCTGTCACCCTGTGTTCAGATTCAGCGGGTTGGAAAATGGATGGATGGATGGATGTTACTTATGTTTTAGTGCTGACTAACAACCAAGATGCAGCCTGTACAGTTAATCAGCAG